>NC_069499.1:1180979313-1181009313 GCF_027579735.1 Bombina bombina | reverse complement strand
AATTACCTTTTCTCTCATTGTATTGGTAACATCCACATTCGTCTTGTTGGGAAAAGGGATCATCATGTCGTAGATATTGTTCCACTGCTGTGACCACATATTACCTGCACAAAACAAAACCACCATCACCATGCTAAAGGGATATTTTACCTAAAAAATGTCTTTCATTATTCAGATAAATTATGCGATTTGAGACAACTTTATAATTTATTTCTATTATCAATTTTTCTTCGTTCTCTTGGTATCTATTGTTGAAATGCAGGAATGTATGCTTAGGATCATGCCCATTTCTGGAGCAATATATGGCATCAGTTTTGCAAGAGCACTAGATGGCAGAACTATTTCCTGCCATGTAGTGCTCCATATGCCTACCTAGGTATCTCTTTAAAGGGACACTGAACCCAATTTTTTTTTTCTTTTGTGATTCAGATAGAGCATGACATTTTAAGCAACTTTCTAATTTACTCCTATTATCAAATTTTCTTTATTCTGTTGGTATCTTTATTTGAAATGCATGAATGTAAGTTTAGATGCCGGCCCATTTTTGGTGAACAACCTGGGTTGTCCTTGCTGATTGGTGGATAAATTCATCCACCAATAAAAAAGTGCTGTCTAGAGTACTGAACCAAGAAAAAAGCTTAGATGCCTTCTTTTTCAAGTAAAGATCGCAAGAGAAAGAAGAAAAATTGATAATCGGAGTCAATTAGAAAGTTGCTTAAAATTGCATGCTCTATCTGAATCATAAAAGAAAAAAATGTGGGTTCAGTGTCCCTTTAACACAGAATATCATGGGAAGAAAGCAAATTTGATAACAGAAGTAAATTGGAAACGTTTTTATAATGGTTATGCTCTTTCTGAATCACAAAAGAAAATGTTTGGGTTTCATATCCCTTAATTAGTACTGTATTGTTGACATTGAAAGTATGACAGAGATAACTAGATATGAAAGCTGATAAAATAATGCTGTAGATATGTAACCTAAATGAACGGCAAGACCCTGGTTACATTTAAAGAATTTCCTACACATTTTTTGCAAACCAATATTGACTACTACTTTTTTTGTTGGGGGACGATGATAAAAACTTAGATCTTCCTTTTTTTTTTTTAATTAACAGTTGTAGGCATTGTATTGTACACTGAATATTTATTTTGTCTAATGATGCAGTTTGCCATTGTCAATGTTTCTTTTGTATGTCTCCATCCCCCCACCCAGTAACTGGAGTGTATACTGCAATCTGAAAATATCTGTGCATATCGTAATGATACTGCTAGTTTCAAATGTCAGCTTAGAACACTCTCTGATTGGCCACTGCAAGGAAGGCCAGGAACAAAAATGTTTATCAAGACTTCCCAAGGGATGTGTTCCTGGACTGCTCTGCAGTATCAAAACCCTGCAGATTTTTTTAACAAAATGCCGGTTTTAAATGCTTGTAAAATGTTTGCACATAGAGTCTTTGCAATACAGGGCTTATAATATGCATAAGTTAAATTAATATAATTTGTGTTCATTTTTAAACATTTAAAAATAGACAATAAGAATTTACCAAAGTACAGACCAAACTGGATATTTCATGTAAAATATTTTCTTACTGTCTAAAATAATCAAGCTCTACGTTAACACTCCCCTCTTTTTTTAAACACAACTCGTTACTTTCTGTCACTAAATAGTCCCTGTTACAGACAGAGCCATAGGGGGTGAAAACATTGTACATCATTTTAGCTGTAAAAATGTTAATTGTGCTTACAGCTCTTTAAATATTATTTATTTTATAGAATGCTAGAAGTTTACAATCATTGCAAATACTGTAATAAGGTAATCATTATTTTCAATTTACTTGTAAGGTAAATAGTTTTACTGACTGATCTTTATTGTTGATAAATTACCCCTAAAACTTACATATAAGGCCAATCTTATGTTTACTCACCCAATAGATGTGCTGGGATAGGGCCTTTCAGGTTAACATACTTGGCTCCATATCTCTCATATAGCTTCCTGCGGACAAAGGCGTGCAGATTGAGGTACAAGGGCTCAAGTTGTTTGTACAGATTTTCCAGGTCATCCTCAAAGGTGGGAGAGTCATACCAGGAGCGCCAGTAAGCACCCGTGTCCTTGTAACCTGTAAAGTCAAAGGGGGTTGGTGAGCCTGAGTAGAGAAAATAAAGTGACTACAGCTTTACAGTTCCTTTGTTAATAATGCACAAAATACATACCCTCACCAATGCAACTACATTTCTTTCTTGCAAGGCAAGGTATACAATATGACCACTTGAGGGCAGCAGGCAACGTAATATTGTTTCTAAATATACGTCTGAGGCAAGTATCTTGCAAGTGTATGTATTGCAGGGTTACCAAATTACAGTGTGTCCAGTATATAACCTTTAATTCTACTATTTTAGTAAGCTGTCCAGTAAAATATGTACAAAAATACCAGGGGCCCGATCCGATATGCAGCGTCGCCCGCAAAAGCCTGCGACGCCGGTTTTTGCGCTGTTTTGGTATCACATATACGGCGTAGCATACAACTTATGCCTGTATATTTCACCGGTCGCCCGCAATTCTTACTCCCATAGGCTAACATGGGACCGCGTCGTAAATCGGTATCCAACATCCAGCGCAAGGCCTTACGTGGCGAAAATGGAGAAATCTTACTCCATTTTCACCTTGCCATAAAATGCAGCCGTAGCAGGCCTTGCGCTGAGTATGGGAGCACCGTAACTCCCTAAAATGCCTTCCAAAAAAAACCTAACACCTAACGCATGCGCAATGTCTATCTACCTGTCAACCGCAACCCCCCACCGCAATAACTAATAAAGTGTATTAACCCCTAAACCGCCGCTCCCGGAGCCCACCGCCACCTACATTATATGTATTAACCCCTAAACCGCCGCTCCCGGACCCCACCGCACCTAAATAAAGTGCTTAACCCCTAAACCGCCGCTCCCGGACCCCGACGCCACCGACATTAAATTTATTAACCCATAATCTGACCCACCTACACCGCCGCCACCTACATTTAATTTATTAACCCCTAATCTCCCGCCCCCAACGTCGCCACCACTATATTACATTTATTAACCCCTAAACCTAAGTCTAAGCCTAACACCCCCCTAACTTAATTATTATTTAAATAAATCTAAATAATATTACTATTATTAACTAAATTATTCCTATTTAAAACTAAATACTTACCTATAAAATAAACCCTAAGATAGCTACAATATAATTAATAATTACATTGTAGCTATTTTAGGATTTATTTTTATTTTACAGGCAACTTTGTATTTATTTTAACTAGGTACAATAGCTATTAAATAGTTAATAACTATTTAATAGCTACCTAGTTAAAATAATTACAAAATTACCAGTAAAATAAATCCTAACCTAAGTTACAAATACACCTAACACTACACTATCAATAAATAAATTAAATTAATTAACTACAATTAGCTAAAATAAAATACAATTAAATTAAATAAACTAGAGTACAAAAAACCCACACTAAATTACAGAAAATAAAAAAAATTACAAGAAGTTTAATCTAATTACACCTAATCTAAGTCCCCTCATAAAATAAAAAAGCCCCCCAAAATAATAAAATGCCCTACCCTATACTAAATCACAAATAGCCCTTAAAAGGGCTTTTTGCGAGGTCAATTCTATTGGCTGATCCAATCAGCAAATCGGATTGAACTTCAATCCGATTGGCTGATTAAATCAACCAATCAAATTTTTCCTACCTTAATTCCGATTGGCTGATAGAATCCTATCAGCCAATCGGAATTCGAGGGACGCCATTTTGGATGACGTCATTTAAAGGAATCGTCATTCGTTGTTAGTCCGTCAGCCAGGAAGGATGCTCCGTGCCAGATGTCTTCAAGATGGAGCCGCTCCTCGTCTGATGGAAGAAGATAGAAGATGCCGCTTGGATGAAGCCTTCTGCTGGTCCAGATGTCCTCTTCTGCCTGGATAGGATGAAGACTTCTGCCGGTCTGGATGTCCTCTTCTGCCCCATCGGATGACCACTGGTGCCCGGCTGGGTGAAGACGGCTCAAGGTAGTGTGATCTTCAAGGGGGTAGTGTTAGGTTTTATTAAGGGGGGAATGGGTGGGTTTTAGAGTAGGGGTGTGTGGGTGGTGGGTTGTAATGTTGGGGGGTGTATTGTCTTTTTTTTTACAGGTAAAAGAGCAGATTACTTTGGGGCAATGCCCCGCAAAAAGCCCTTTAAAGGGCTATTTGTAATTTAGTATAGGGTAGGGCATTTTATTATTTTGGGGGGCTTTTTATTTTATTAGGGGGCTTAGATTAGGTGTAATTACTTTAAACTTCTTGTAATTTTGTTTTAATTTCTGTAATTTAGTGTTTGTTTTTTTTGTACTATAGTTTATTTAATTTAATAGTATTTAATTTTAGCTAATTGTAGTTAATTCATTTAATTTATTTATTGATAGTGTAGTGTTAGGTGTATTTGTAACTTAGGTTAGGATTTATTTTACAGGTAATTTTGTAATTATTTTAACTAGGTAGCTATTAAATAGTTATTAACTATTTAATAGCTATTGTACCTAGTTAAAATAAATAAATAAGTTGCCTGTAAAATAAAAATAAATCCTAAAATAGCTACAATGTAATTATTAATTATATTGTAGCTATCTTAGGGTTTATTTTATAGGTAAGTATTTAGTTTTAAATAGGAATAATTTAGTTAATAATAGTAATATTATTTAGATTTATTTAAATAATAATTAAGTTAGGGGGGTGTTAGGGTTAGACTTAGGTTTAGGGGTTAATACTACTAGGATAGGTTTATTGCTGTGTGGGCTATGGCGGTTTATGGGTTAATACTACTAGGATAGGTTTATTGCGGTGTGGGTTATGGCAGTTTATGGGTTAATACTACTAGGATAGGTTTATTGCGGTGTGGGCTATGGCGGTTTATGGGTTAATACTACTAGGATAGGTTTATTGCGGTGTGGGCTATGGTGGTTTAGGGGTTAATAATTAGGCTTATTGCGTTGTGGGGGGTTGTCGGTCTTGGGGTTAATACATTTATTATTAGGAGTGAGAGGGGGGATTGCGGATATAGGGGTATACGTGTCGGACTTATTTTTGGGAGGCAGGTTAGACAGTTACGGGAGATTTAACATTTTAGTTAGTTTTCTTAGGCGCCGGCAGTTTCTAAAGTGCCGTAAGTCACTGGCGACTACAGAAATTTGTAGTTACGCTCATTTCTGGACATCGCTAGTTTATCTGACTTACGGCACTTTATGAACTGCTGGCGGGGTATATGTAATACCCCGATGTGCGAGGTGAAATTATGGGTGGTGCGGGTTCCCTCACTTGCGCCGAAAACTATGCCGTATATCGGATCGCGCCCCAGATGCATAAATGTCCAGCTTTTTAAAGTCCCCTGAGTGATAGCTATATTTATATATCTATGAATTAAAAACATGGCCCTAAAAGAAGCAAGTTTGCACAATACTCTTATCTTTGTTACTAGCAGCCAAGGTTGGTAAAAAAAAATAATCTTAGGGGTGTTAAAATGCTGTTTTTTGTTTGCTAGGTGTACTGGGGTAAAACAAGTTCCTGTTTACTCTGAATAACATGGATAAAAAACACTGCTCCATATGTGCTATTTGCAATCAAAGGGGGTCAAATCACTGCTGTGTGTTATTGGTAGTTAAAGAGGTACATTATTTGTGTTATTGGTAACCAGAATCACTGATCATTATTGGGGAATCAATAGTGGGACCTAAATTGTAAGTTTGAGGAGGGGCCATTCTGTGACCCCACATACCTCCAATGCACAACACTAAAGGCTATCCAGTATATACAGCTAAGAACATAATCCCAGTAAACCATATGATGTCCATAGCGTCATATAGCCCTTCATTTTAAGAAAAGGGTCTTTACTCCTTATATGATGTTTCAACAGTGTATTAGAATATGTTTGGTAAAAAGGGTGGTGCAGTTATCCTGATAAATACAGTTTATTTGCCTGAGTATAGTGTCTAGTGTATTAAATATTCACCATTTCCCTCAACTATAGGACATAAAGAGGGTGATTTTACACTTCATTTGATAGAGGAGTATCATCTCTTTTGCATTAGGTGTCTCAGTCATGAATTTGTGGACACAAGAAAGAGACACAGTTTCTGTGTCTTCTTTTACATTAATCTGTTGTATAATAGCACTGATCTCAGGCTATACAAAGGGTCAGCTGCATGGTTGTCTGGGAGGAACAAGAGAGTACAAATGCCCCCTGAAATCTGCTTTTTATGTCTAAGCACCAGACCCTATTTCAATGTCAATAAGCCACCATTTCAAAATGATACGCAGAACATATGTGCAACAAACAACTCTCTCCTACAGGATATGTTCCACTGATATTATATTTAGAGAATTTTATTGCCCCCACATTAAAAAATATTTTGAATGACCATGGTCAGGTGACCCCTTTCATAAATAAGTGGTCTGGTTAAAGTATGTGTTTGTCTTTGACCGATACATTTTCATAAACCCCTCACCTTGAGTACTATAAACCTTGTGCAAACATGATAAAGAAATATTTATGCTGACCAGTCACATTACTCTCTGTTGCACTGGATGGGAGTTTAGTTTTTTTTTTAATGGTTGTTCACAGGGTATGACTCTAAATGTTTACCCACGCCAGCAGGAGGCATTTTCCCCCTATTGGCCACCACCAGATGGACGTAAGTGATGAGAAACAACTTTAACAAATATTTATATTATTTGTTAATTGTGAAATAATAATTAAATGAAAAAACTCTACAGACTAATATACAGATCTCTGTTAATTGTAAAATAATAATTACATGAATAAACTCTACAGACTAATATACAGATCTGCATGATTTACTTTAATATAGATGTTAAAGTTAATAACTCTGCCGGAGATTCATTTGCCAAAGAGGATGTAGCACTCTCATGTGGTGCATTGCTAAACATTTGTTTCATACTATAAATACACAATGCTATGCTTCAGGCAAGACAAGGGACAGCTTTTTTATGTTTATTACAACTTGCTTATCTTAGTGCTTGGATTTTTCTATGGGGCTGATGTAGAGAAGGGTTGCTTGGGTTTTAGGGGTATGTTTTTGGGCGCCACAACTAAGTTACTAGAGGTGGGAGGTCTGGCTGGTAGGTGGCTCAGTTGAGATGAATTAATCACTGAGTAGTCTTTGAGATCAGAGGATACCCTAATATTTAGAAAAAAAAACAATGCTACCTATTAACTTGGTGTAATAGATTTTGAAATTCAACCTTCCATATCAAGTTCACCTTTCCATTTTGAGTATTGCTCAATTTGAGATTAAAGTCGACATAATCAGGAAGACATATTGATGGTATTACAGTAGCTTATAATGAATTGTGATGCTGACATTAAATGCCCTTTGCACATAGAAAGTATAGGTTTAGCATTTGTATACCCCTTAGCATCATGTTTACAACAGGATTACAATAGAGGCGTTTTCCTCAAATTACTGCAACATGATTGGAATCTTGCCCTTCCCCTAAATGATAGAAGTTGTCAGATTAATTTTGAGCTTTTCCTGTATTTATTGTCCGGAATCTCCCATCTAAGTGGTATTGAATCCCTTTATTTACATCTTTTTGTGAAGCATGTAGTATGCCCCATTTACTGTCAGCATCTTGCAGTCTCTTTATACCCTCAGTTTTCACATTTCTCTTTCATCCCTCCCCCCTCATAATGTTTGTTCTTTATATTACTGAACAGCCCTGCTTTACTTTTTATACTTGCATTAGGTTTTCAGATTTCAACAGTCTCTAAGCACTGTTAATATAATTGCTGTTTCGTGTGGTCATATATTTACCCCTATAATGTGTAATCTGATATATCTGACACTACGTTTCTTTACATTTTCACTATCATAACAACTAATGAGAAAGGAATTTATTGTTCGGGATGAATCTGCTATGAACCTTGAGATTTATAACTATGAATGGAGATATGGCTGGATTAAGCTGTCACAGCTGATAAAGTACCTATATTTTACTAAATAGAACACAGCATGAACCCAGAGGCTGCTAAAGGATTAGTGCAAAGTACTTGATATGCAGATAAAGATGGAGTTGACAGAACGTTCTCATTAATTAAAGCTTATGGGATGTCTATCCGTAGTTTTATATTTAGTCCAGCAATAGCTTGTTCCTTGGTATTATGCAGGAGATGTGAACATCTCAGAATATTCAAGCAAATGAGAAGAACGAGTTGATGCATGTCATGGTCTTCCATTAGCAGTAGTGGGAATAAAATACATCAAGTCAATTCAAGCAGAGGGTGCGTTATCCTTTTTGCAAATCTGAATCATGGTCTATATGGTACTAAAAGTAAGAATTTTATCTCACTAGGCAGAGCTCTGGATTCCAATGATACATACCTGTACTACATTATAATGGTAAAAAGAAACACAACGGTTTGTGCGTGATTTCTCTCCATGCTGGCGAGTTTTTGTATCATCGGGCTCTGTATATTACAGCCAATAGGGTTCTCTGAACAATATTTTTTTGTTTACATGTTAATAAATTCTGCATTTTATAGCAAAAAAAATGAATTGTACAGACAAAGTATAACGGCGTATGCATTTAAGCAGCAGTTAAAACACTAGCACATTTAACAGCAGCTTTTACAGTCACATATATTCACAGTGAAGATTTTATCTGTATATGTTTTATTTGCCCAATTTAAAGGGATACTGAACCCAAATTTTTTTTCTTTCGTGATTCAGATAGAGCAGGCAATTTTAAGCAACTTTCTAATTTACTCCTATTATCAATTTTTCTTCGTTCTCTTGCTATCTTCGTTTGAAAAAGAAAGTCCAGGACCATGGACAGCACTTGTTTATTGATGGATAAATTTATCCACCAATCAGAAAGAACAACCCAGGTTGTTCACCAAAAATGGGCCGGCATCTAAACTTAAATTCTTGCTTTTCAAATAAAGATACCAAAAGAATGAAGAACATTTGCTACTATGAGTAAATTAGAAAGTTGCTTAAAATTGCATGCTCTATCTGAATCACAAAAGAAAAAATTTGGGTTCAGTGTCCCTTTAAGTATGCTGAAGTTTGCTTGACCCTGCTAATTGCTGCAGAGTGACTGTTGAGGGAGCTCTATTGGCGCTTTAGCAAAGGAGACCAAATAAATACACTCAAATGGCTGAAACAACCCTGCAAATTAGTAGTTTAACTGTTTGCACATTGTTTTTAATTTAATGCGTGTTTACTTGCTATTGTGTACTATACATGTATTAAAAATAACAATAAAGACAACTTGGTGCTTATCAGCTGTCTATGCTCCTGTATTGCTGGCATCATTACATCTCTTATCTTGCAGTTTGTTGCTTTAAGCCCCTGAGAAGCCTAATTTGCAATATTTCTCCCTCTGCTACAGCTTCCTGCTTGTTTGTGCTCTAAAAAATCTAGCAGAGAAACACAAGGAAATAATCTGAGGCGTTATATGTTAGTGTAACTAATGAAACAGACTTATAAAGCTTCAGCAGTCATTGGCAGGCGACCTTACCATCCATACTGTGCGCCTTGTTGCTGAGCGTCACAAATTTCTCATACTTCTCCCGCAGTGGCACCCCTGCAGAGTTATGCCAACCCTCCCAGGCATACAAAAGCTTCTTATAACTCCGTGATGTGGCCAAAATGTCTGTCAGGTCTAGAGAAAGAAAAAACAGCTTGTAGGTGTGCAGTTAGTTACAGACAATCAATTGAGATCATGCCAGACCTGCTTGGCACACTTGTAATCAAACTGACCTCTAGTTTTCTTCTTCTTGCTCTGCCCTAGCTCACAACAGTCTGTATCTTGCTATATAGCATGTGTCTATTTTGTCCACAGATCACCAATATAGGTTTCTAAATATACAACATTTTGCTGCCTTCCCAAATTCATTTCTATTATTTTCTTCAGATTAGCCACCTTCTGCTGGCCTGGATTTATTGTTTTGAAAAACAGGCCGCTACCTAATAGAATCGTTTTTATTTATCTGTCAAGTTGTCCATGTTATTCGGTTTTGCAATATGTTCCCTATTCAGTTAAATGTGAGTTTCAAACTTGGGAGATCAGAATTTGCTTGAGCACATATAGGTTCCTATACGGAGCTCAATTACAAGTGAAGCGCTAATTTTCCTGTTTGCGGGCGCACAATAAATAACCAGCTATTACAAGTGGCTGGTTATTAATATTAATTTTACATATGTGCCCAAAATGCCCCCAAAATCAAGCGTTAAGTTTTCTTTTTTTTTTCTTCTTTTTTTAAAAAGAAAAATATATAATTTAAAACAAAAAGAAAATTAAAACAGTACTTTTTGGGGGCTAAAATCGGCAGCTGTAGGTTGTTAGAAAAAACTGCACTGAAAAGTGCCTTTACATTGCGGTGTATGGGAACTGTGTGCTCCCAGTAAATATTTATATGTATATGCTTATATACATATATATATATTTATGTATTAATATGTGTATATACACATATTAACACATAAATATATATGTATATATCATATACATCTATATTTACACTTTGATGCCATCGTTGTGCTACTTACCCCCTTTGCTGCACAAAGTTCTCATGCCTTGTCTAATGGCATGAGAACGAGACTCCCATAGGAGCCTATGGAATCGCGCTCTTGTGAGCGCAATGCTTCCCAGCAATGCGAACCGAGCTCACGTTAGTGTGCACTGGAATTACAAAGTGGAGAGCAAATATCGCTTTCGCAAAATCAATATTTATCATTCCGCTTGCATGAGCATGATGAAAATATATAGCGGGACCTCATTTCCCTCTGCCTACAAGTAAAAACTGTTCATTCTGTCTTCTCTGCATGTAGGGCAGTCAGAATCAAGACAAGACTTATCTATCCTACATCTGTTCAGACCCTGCTTGAATATCTGATACGACTGTCTTATCTAGTTTACAAAAGCTTCCCTAACCCATCTCAAATACAGTAATGCACATCTTTACAACAATCTTTTATTTGCTTGTCATTTTGGAAATGTTGTGTTTTATCCACCTACGTGGGTCTAAGGACCAGCAGTTGGTGCTCTGGTTGGGAGGACACACTTTGGCTGTTGAGTAGATTTCGTCCATCTGGCTAAGAATGGTGTTGAACTGCAATGAAGAAATACTAACATGTGATAAAAGTCTCACGTGGGTTAAAAAATGAAAATTAGACATGATAAACAAGATAACTAATAACATGTTTACAGCCTGTGTATAGCGTGTTGTGTGTATGCGTTGTGAGTTTCTAGCTGCACGTTACATGTTTACAGCCTGTGTATAGCGTGTTGTGTGTATGCGTTGTGAGTTTCTAGCTGCACGTTACATGTTTGCACCCTTTGTATAGCGTGTTGTGTGTATGCACTGTGAGTTGCTAGCTGCACGTTACATGTTTGCACCCTTTGTATAGCGTGTTGTGTGTATGCACTGTGAGTTGCTAGCTGCATGTTACATATATGTAGCCTGTGTATAGCGTGTTGTGTGTATACACTGTGAGTTTCCAGCTGCAGGTTACACATATGTAGCCTGTGTATAGCATGTTGTGTGTATGCACTGTGAGTTGCTAGCTCCATGTTGCACATATGTAGCCTGTGTATAGCATGTTGTGTGTATGCACTGTGAGTTGCCAGTTGCATGTTACACATATGTAACCTGTGTATAGCGTGTTGTGTGTATGCACTGTGAGTTGCCAGCTGCATGTTACACATATGTAGTCTGTGTATAGCGTGTTGTGTTTATCCACTGTGAGTTGCCAACTGTATGTTACACATATGTAGCCTGTGTATAGCATGTTGTTTGTATGCACTGTGAGTTGCCAGCTGCATGTTACACATATGTAGCCTGTGTATAGAATATATTGGCTGTCTGTTCATACATGTTTATAGCCTGTGTATAGTGTGTATGCAGTGTGAGTTTCTAGCTGTACATTACATGTTTGCACCCTGTGTATAGCGTGTTTTATGTATGCACTGTGAGTTTCTAGCTGCATGTTACACATATGCAGCCTGTGTATAGCATGTTGTGTGTATGCACTGTTAGTTGCCAACTGCATGTTACACATAAGTAGCCTGTGTATAGCATGTTATGTGTATGCACTGTGAGTTGCTAGCTGCATGTTACACATATGTAGCATGTGTATAGCGTGTTATGTGTATGCACTGTGAGTTGCCAACTGCATGTTACACATATGTAGCCTGTGTAAAGCATGGTGTGAGTATGCACTGTGAGTTGCCAGCTGCATGTTACACATATGTAGCCTGTGTATAGCATGTTGTGTGTATGCACTGTGAGTTGCCAGCTGCATGTTACACATATGTAGCCTATGTACAGCGTGTTATGTGTATGCACTGTGAGTTGCCAGTTGCATGTTACACATATGTAGCCTGTGTATAGCGTGTTGTGTGTATACACTGTGAGTTGCCAGCTGCATGTTACACATATGTAGCCTGTGTATAGCGTGTTGTGAGTATGCACTGTGAGTTGCCAGCTGCATGTTACACATATGTAGCCTGTGTATAGTGTGTTATGTGTATGCACTCTGAGTTGCCAGCTGCATGTTACACATATGTAGCCTGTGTATAGCATGTTGTGTGTATGCACTGTGAGTTGCCAACTGCATGTTACACATAAGTAGCCTGTGTATAGCATGTTGTGTGTATGCACTGTGAGTTGCTAGCTGCATGTTACACATATGTAGCATGTGTATAGCATGTTGTGTGTATGCACTGTGAGTTGCCAGTTGCATGTTACACATATGTAGCCTGTGTATAGTGTGTTGTTTGTATGCACTGTGAGTTGCCAGCTGCATGTTACACATATGTAGCCTGTGTATAGCGTGTTATGTGTATGCACTGTGAGTTGCCAACTGCATGTTACACATATGTAGCCTGTTTATAGTGTGTTGTGTGTATGCACTGTGAGTTGACAGCTGCATGTTACACATATGTAGCCTGTGTATAGCGTGTTGTGTGTATGCACTGTGAGTTGCCAGCTGCATGTTACACATATGTAGCCTGTGTATAGCATGTTGTGTGTATGCACTGTGAGTTGTCAGCTGCTAGTTACAGATATGTAGCCTGTGTATAGCGTTTTGTGTGTATGCACTGTGAGTTGCCAGCTGCATGTTACACATATGTAGCATGTGTATAGCATGTTGTGTGTATACACTGAGTTGCCAGCTGCATGTTACACATATGTAGCCTGTGTATAGCGTGTTATGTGTATGCACTGTGAGTTGCCAGCTGCATGTTACACATATGTAGCCTGTGTATAGCGTGTTATGTGTATGCACTGTGAGTTGCCAGCTGCATGTTACACATATGTAGTCTGTGTATAGCAGTGATGTGCGGTGACTTCAGAGGCTGGTGAGGCAGTGGCTAGCAATCGGATACGCCTTCATTCTTTAGATATCCTTTGTTGAAGAAATAGCAATGCACATGGGCGAGCCAATCGCATGAGGTATCTATATGCAGCCACCAATCAGTATCTACTGAGCATATTTAGATATGATTTTCAACAAAGGATATCAGATTTTATTCATTCTTTTGATATCCTTTGTTGAAAAGCATATCTAAATATGCTTAGTAGTTACTGAGCATATTTAGATATGCTTTTCAACAAAGGATATCAAAAGAATGAAGAAAATCAGATATCCTTTGTTGAAAATCATATCTAAATATGCTCAGTAGCTATGAGCATATTTAGATATGCTTTGCAACAAAGGATATCAAAAGAATGAAGAAACTCAGATCTAAATATGCTCATTAGCTACTGAGCATATTTAGATATGATTTTCAACAAAGGATATCTGATTTTCTTCATTCTTTTGATATCCTTTGTTGAAAAGCATATCTAAATATGCTTCGTAGCTACTGAGCGTATTTTGATATGCTTTTCAACAAAGGATATCAAACGAATGAAGAAAATCAGATATCCTTTGTTGGAAAAAATATCTAAATATGCTCAGTAGCTAATGATTATATTTAGATCTGATTTTCAACAAAAATATCATAGCATAGCAACTTGCAAGTTTTGCTTAATAAATGTATTTTGTGTATGACCTGGTCAGTGTTGTAAGTTACATTTATTAAGCAAATAAGCACAAAATCACAAAATGGCTGCTCATTAAAATATATTTATAATTTAAATATATTTTGTAAGTTACAATACTGACCTTGTCAAACACAAAATACATTTATTAAGCAAATAAGCACTAAATCACAAGATGGCTGCAAGATGGCTGCTCATTAAAATATATTTATTAAGCTGCCAGAGAAGTAGAGAACATCAACATACCATAGCAACTTGCAAGTTTTGCTTAATAAATGTATTTTGTGTATGACCTGGTCAGTGTTGTAACTACTTACAACACTGACAGGGTCATACACAAAATACATTTACTAAGCAAATAAGCAGAGAAGAGGATCAGACTGAGTCACAAGTTCCTTCCAGCACGGTCACACAGGCACTTAACATGTCAGATTCAGAGCAGCAGAGGGGGGGCACCCATCTGAACTGATCATCACTAAGTAGTCCTATCCTAATCTAAATCAACAACACTTCGAGGCTCAGGCTCAGTCACTATAAGAGCAGTTTTGTATTTAATAAATATATTATAATTCATTCATCAATTTTCACTGACACTCACTGAATTTAATTATCTCAAAAAATATCAATTATCAAGTAATAGCACCGGCAGTCAAGTGCCGCCACCTACCTAAAAAAGATGCGCTAATAGATAGATTATACTTAGTCTTCTCCGGTTGCTGTAAATTGAAAGTTGTCCACTCACTGACACAACCTGTCCACTCCACCACGTCTGACTCCATCTCTGAGTTGAGCTGCTCTGAGAGAACAGTCACGTGACCGCACGTGACACGCTGATGCGCGCCTCGATTCTATTTCCTTCCCGGCACTCAGCGATAGCCAGCCCCAGAGAGACTCAGTCGACTTGCTGAATTCTGATTGGCTGAGGCTCTGAGAGGCGGCCAGGGCTGAGTCCGGAGGCTTTCACAGTCAAGCCTCCAGTGGGAGCGTATGGGGTGCATTGGAGAGCACTGCATTAACACCTTTTCTCCTCTTGGTGGCAGTCTCTCAGCGGCCCATACACTTCCACAGTGAGTCAATACATTCATATTGCGCAATGCAAGGACAGCTGGCTGGCCTTGTCTTGCGCAATATGAATGTATTGAATTATGTATTATATTGTATTACGTTTTTTATATAAGTTTTACACAAGCACATGAATTTGGTGGAGGGTCACCTTTTTTTATTAAAAAAAAAAATATGAAAAAAAAAAGATCTAATTTTTTATTTTTTATTTTTTATCAAAAGGCTGTTATTACATACATTGGCCAGGGGAGGCACTGCCTCACCTGCCTCCTGTGACTGCACGTCACTGGTGTATAGCGTGTTCTGTGTATGCACTGTGAGTTGCCAGCTGCTTATTACATGTTTGCACCCTGGTGCCACTGCACTTGCTGCACCACTTGTACCCCACACTCTTACACTAGGAATACTAACAACATAAATGATATTTCTGCATACTAACCTCTTTACGTTCTGGTAAGGGCAGGTTGGATGCTCCCAGAGATCGGATTGACCGGATGATTCTCTTAAGATCAGGATCAGTGAAATTCTCCCAGAAGGGATCAAACAATTCTTTGGCCTTAACCCCCCATGCTTCATTGAATTCCTGCTCCTCCAGAGAGGCATTAATCTGATAAATTAAATGTTAAGAGAGATTACACATTCATTTTTATTCATTTAATTTGCCTAGATAAAGCATCAGGTATCTAGGCTGCAAAAAGACTGATGTGTTAATTATTATAGTATGTTACCTGCATATATTGAGAAAACTGTTCATAGTCACAGTGCACATGTACAATTAGACTGAGGACAGAGGGCAAAATTCCTATATATTGGATAATTTGTTTTCAGTGGGCTTTTAGCAGAGAAAGGGCACTTTATGTTTGATGTAATCACCGAAAATGCCCTATTTTTAACATGGGGAAAAAAATGCTTAGCAATTGCAATCCATTTTCTAGATACTTTTCAACAGATTTTCGAGAACATTTTACACATCAAATTTGTCAGCTAATGGCAATTGATTAAGTCCAGAACTGGCCTTTTTGACATGTTTGCAAGAATTCCACGACAATTTGGAATAATTAAATTATGTTGTACATTTGCAATACACTCTGAAAGGACCGCATACAATATTTTAGAGCTGTATTTGCATTTATGGTCTTGATTCACTTATGCTTTAATCATATCTACTATATAGTCCGTCTGCAGAGGGCAGGAGACACATTTGCATATGTATTTAATATGTGATATCCCGTAGGCCAACAGCATCTGTAGGAAAAGTGAATAGATGGAAATCAGGACCCTAACATCAAGAAATGGTGTGTAGCATTAACATGCCTCTTATCTCAGTGCATTTTTACAGTTTTTGACAGTTAAATACTGCTAGTTCATGTGTGTCAGATGGATAACATTGTGCTCACTCCCGTTGAGTTATTTAAGAGTCAGCACCGATTGTCTTAAATGCATGCCTGTCAAAATAACTGAGATAAGGGGCAGTCTGCAGAAGCTTAGAAACCAGTTACAGAGGTAATAAGTGTATTAATTAATATAACAGTGTTGGTTATGCAAAACTGGGGAATGGTTAATAAAGGGATTATCTATCTTTTTAAACAATAAAAATTCTGGAGTAGACTGCCCTTTTAAGTATAGTCGTCTTCATAAAGGGATTACAAATGGAGCTGCATTTTATGACCAGGATTTCAAAAATGTCACTGATTTCGTTCACAAAGGTGTGTTTCCATTTAAAATCCCAACAGTTTGTATATTGCTTTTAATTATAAATAAATGGCTAACAGAAAATAAGTATAAACATTTGCACAAAAGCAAATAAATATATATTCTGTTATTAATGCTATGTTGAACAGAAATGTTTACTTCATTACGTGCAGGGGGAGGGTTCTTGTCACTTTGGCACTTCTGCCTTTTTGTTAGGAAAAGACTTACATGCACCACAGTTTATGAATGGGCTACACAGCGATAATCCTATCTCTGACAAACACACTACTTGCATGGAGGGGAGTGAGGTCAAACAGTGCTGTGAACAAAGCAGCTCTGCAACACCAACTATTTATGTAGGGCTTGTGACTAAAGTATTCTACTCACTGAACATTCAAAATGATGTATTTATGTGTTTATTTATTGGAAGAGTTTGCTGTCTGGGTGGAGACTCTGCATGTTTACTACTTAAAGGGACAGCACTGTACCTTTTTTTTTATGTATTTTCCTCCTCTGAGAACTTTATTTTTATATATATTTTTATGAAAATGAGGCATGTCCCGGAAAACTATTAACGCTGTACTTAGGAATCAGTTGTGTATAAATATACACCTGTAAATTTCTTACCATGTATTTAGTTTAATATAGATTTCATCTCAGGGATCAGTGCACAGCGCAATACACCCTTAGTTGTAGAGTAGGGATTTTGTATTAGATTATTATTTTATTACACTATACATATTTGTTTCACAACGGCAAAGGAGTTAAACATATAGGGCTAGATTACAAGTGGACCACAAGCATATTAGCGCTATTGAGTGCTAACACCACTCAAGTTAAAGGGACAGTCTACACCAAAATTGTTATAGTTTAAAAAGATAGATAACACCTCTTACTACCCAGCTTTGCACAACCAACATTGTTATATTAATATAATTTATAACGTTTAAATCTCTAAATTTCTGCCTGTTTCTAAGCCACTAAAGACAGCCTCTTATCACATGCTGTTTTATTAGCTTTTCACAACAAGAGACTGATAATTCATGTGTGCCATATAGATAACATTGTGCTCTTTCCCTTGGCGTTGTGCATGACATTGCACTAATTGGCTAAAATGCAAGCCACTAGATGATAAATAGCCATGTGATCAGGGGGCTGTCAAAATAGGCTTTGATACAAAGTAATCACAGAGGAAAAATGTAAATTAATATAACCATGTTGATTATGCAAAACTGAGGAATGAGTAATAAAGGGATTATCTATCTTTTTAAACAATAAAAATGTTGGAGTAGACGGTCTTTTTTAATCAATAACACTCCTATTCTTGCACTTGTATTAAAAGTTGAAAGTAAAATTTTAGCCCACGAGTGAAAGAGTAGCTTACATCTAGAGGTCGGATAGCATGGCCACTCTAACTCCCTTTCCCCAAAGACTTCTGTGGGGCCTACTATAAAAGCCTCTTCTGGCTTTCATTTGCACACCCAAAGGTGTACTAGGAAAACTGTGCGTAAAGAATATGTGAAATACCTTTGTCCTTCACTTAGAATAAACTTTATATATACATATATAAATAAATATACATATATAAAGTGAAGACTAAGGGGCCGATTTATGAAAGTGTGAGCGCACATGATACGATGTAGCATATCATGTCCGCCGCACATCGATAAATGCCGACAGCATACGCTGTCGGCATTTATCATTGCACAAGCAGTCCTTGTGAACTGCTTGTGCAATGCCACCCCCTGCAGATTTGCGGCCAATCGGCTGCTAGATGGTGGTGTCAATCAGCCCGATCATATAGAATCGGGCGGATTGATGTCCGCAGCCTCATAGCAGGGGACCGGTTATGGAGCTTGATAATTCGGCCCCCAAGTATTTCTATTAAAAAAAGAAAGAAACATTAAATTTGTTTAAAACTGATAGTTTATATGTCAAGGTGTTTGACTGGGAAGGGCTCGAAAGTATATATATATATATATATATATATATATATATATATATATATATATATATATATATATATATATAGATATAGATATAAACATACACACATATATTTATATTTATATCTAACCCCTTCGCAGTCAAACACCTTGTCATATACCATATCTCAACCCTTTTATTTTTTTATTTCAATAATACATTTATATTTTACATCTAAAATGTATATATATATTAGTGTATTACTTTATCTTAATATGTTTTACATTTTTTGTAAAAGTTTTTTTTGTAGACCTAAAACTTTAATTCAGGTCCCAAGTCAAGCTAAGATTTTTTAGAGCTTTTAAGTGTTATGCTTAAATGCAGCATATAGCTTTTAACTTGTAATACAAGTGATGTTTAGCGTAGTCACATTATCCATTTAAAGTATAGGGCGTCCTAAAGGGATATCAGCTGTGCTAAACATTCTCTGGTTATTCTTCTTTGCCATGAATTTGTAATATTAATTTGCGTGCTAACCCTAGCACTGTCCAGCAATATTGATAGCATACCCTGAGCTATCAATAGTGCTCCACTTACTATCTGGGCGATAATTAGCTGGGTGGGCATATGCAAGTAGCCACTAACCACCAGCCCTGCTAAACTGCTGGGGCTATATACTTGTTTATAGGAAGCAATAGTGCCATAGGAAAATGTTCAAACCCATTAGAACAGATTTGTGTCCCTTTCAATACTGATACAGCGCCCCATCCCTGGTTACTAAGCAAGACATGGTGTTGCCTTGCTCATTGGTTTGAGAAGCTGGCTTTTAGAAGACAAATAAGCTACATTTCATTGTACTAAAAATAGGGCAACCCCAGAATAACTGTTCCAATTCTACACTAAATCAGATCATAATAGCAAATAAGTGGCTAGAATAGAGTAATATTAACTAGGTCTAAGGATCTCCAGGGTCTTTTTGGGAAAGTACAGATTCATGGACCATAAAACAAAATGTAGGCCAGTGCACAGCGAAAATGTTACTAATGATAGAATATGGCATTTATGATTTTACAATAATGCTACATTTAGCTTTTTTTAACCCAGTGGCAAATATCTCATGTATATTGCTATCATCTTTATCTTTTAAAGATTATAAGGCACTAAATGTGACAATACTGGAATTTTCGTAACCATTTTATGCACAGTAAGAAATATGAGGACAATCAAGACAGTGCACTCAAGAAAAGTGTACCTGTCCTCCTATATCTGAATAGATTACAGCTTATACTTTATACAAGATTCCTGCTGCTGCATAATGCTTTCTATAAAACAACAACAAGCTAAACTTTATTTCACTAACAATCATTATTACAAAATGTACAGCACCTACATTTTAAATGCAGGTATTGATTGAAATAGCAGTCCCCCAAAATATGTTTTAGAGCAGAGCTTTCCAAACTTTTCATGTTGGTGACACACTTTTTAGACCTACATCATTTCGTGACACAGTAAATCAGTTGTACTAGCAAACAGGAGGTTAAACTAACTTGTTTTAAGAGATACGGACACACACAAATTGTATAATAACGAAATGTATTTACAAGTAACAGTATGTATGTGTAAGAATTAAAAAGAAGTTTAATAACACCAATAGCTACTTGCTATTTTAATGGGATGTATGAGGTTGATGGGATGAACACAGTTTTTGAATATTTGGGGGAATATTAGATAAAGACACTCGCATTTCATCATCAAGCATTTTTAAGCTTCCACTTCCTATCCATATATCAAGAGCAGGAGCAGCAATGCACTACTGGGAGCTAGTTGCCAAAAAAAACCCCCACTGACTTCTGACTTCAGCTCAGCATTTAAGGTACTGCCGTAGTCCGACTGACTACTGCCAGCGCTGCAAACACACTGCTATTACACTCACTGACTACACATGTAGTCACAAGCCGATTGAGGAGACTACACGTGCAATCAGGAACCAATGTGCAGCCAAAGCCGCCAATGAGAATAGTTTCAGTTCCCGGTGAGCTGCGCCAATAGGTTAAGATAATCTGTTACCCACTAGGTATCAGTCATGTGTCAACCACATGATATGCGTAGCAGGCAGGAGGAAAGTCAAAAACCAAAAGAAAATGTTAAAAAAAATTAAATTCAAACAAATTTGTGCTGAAGCAGGGACACACCTACACACTGCCAACGACACACTAATGTGTCACGACACACAGTTTGGAAAGCACTGTTTTAGAGAGTGTCCATATAACAGTGTGTAATTAATAGCTTAAGTGGATAAAACCTAAATTGTATCTCTATATAGTGATATATTTTATTTTACTTATTGTATTTTGCAAATTAATATATAATAATAATCATTTTAAAATAGTTTTCTCTGTAATATTCCTTTTTACTCTTTGTCATTGGCATTCATAAACTAAGCATCCCAATCTATATTGTAAAAATATTCAAATTCTCAAAGCTGACATCCCATAAATTTACAAAGCAGATATTTTTTTTTTATACGCGCCTCTCTCTACTCAGAGCAAGGGGAGGGTTAATTGAGGTAACAGATATTTTTCAGTAACAGATGCAGAAATAAGCATCCATTCTTCACATGCATTGGCTAGCATCCCACACTGTTAAGGTATTGATTGGCCCCTTATATTTATTGCTGAATACTAAATAATTATGACCTTATGAAAGGAATTAATATGCTTTGGCTTTGCAGGAAATTCTGTATTATCATCTTGATTTATATTAGGCTTCTCCAGGGAAAAACTGCCCCACATATTACTAGATTGTCACTGTTTGGAAGCTGTATCCCACCGTCCCTCCCACAGCTTTACTTTCAGGGCAAATGCCCCAGTTTTGAAACTGATACTTGGCACTACCCAGATTCCACCCATGATCTGACCCATGTCTGCCGACAGCCTGCATTATCCTATCCACAGCCATCAGTCTCTCTCATAGAGAATACACCTCCCAGACCCTGGGGATATATTGGGATACATATAGAGTTGTTAGCAATCCTGGACACATTAAAGTGAAGGTAAACTTCGGTGAATGAAAGTCAGTTTTTTTAAAAATACTATTAAAAACAGGGGCACTTTCATTCATCAAAGTTTACAAAGCAGCCGTTTTGTTAAAAAAATTACCTTTTTTCTTTTCACTGCTACAGCAGCTTCCCCCACATAGAGATCCTCTATTCACACGTCAGCAATGACTAATCCTGCTTCCTCCAATCACAGCATGGCTTCAGGCAATGACTACCCTGGGGGGAAAGCTGTGATTGGAGGAAGCAGGTTTAGTCATTGCTGACGTGTGAAAAGAGGATCTCTGGGTGGGGGAAGCTGCTGTAGCAGTGAAAAGAAAAAAGGTAATTTTTTTAACAAAACAGCTGCTTTGTAAACTTTGATGAATAAAAGTGCCCCTGTTTTTAATAGTATTTTTAAAAAACGGACTTTCATCCACCAAAGTTTACCTTTACTTTAACGCCCAAAAGCTTTACCTTAGCCTTCACTCTTGATCCCACAATGTATATTTTTCACAACTTAGCTGTCATGTCAGTAACGCACAATTAAATAATTTTGCCTCTTTGGAAGCCAGTAACACACGTAAACAGAAGTTATTTGACCCACAACTACACCTCACTTCTTTCTGCTCCATATTTGTAATGTGATTAGGCACAAAAAGCCTTTTTGACATTTAGCTAACACTCAGGAACTTAAAAAAAAAAAAAGAGAGAGATTTCAGTGTCCAGTAGTTTTGTGAAGATTTAACTGGACAGCTTGGACAAATACTGAAATGTCCTGCTGAATACTGGACACAGCCCTCTTCTTTATCAGAATACTGTGAAACCAGGAAGAATATGATATTTCGCAACCTTGGTCTTATAATAGTGATATTGCTTTTGCAACAGGAAATGTGTTATTTTGGAGAGATACATCATCACTTAAAGAGTCAACAAGCTGACATCTGAAAATACCAGTATACCATTTATTTACCAAATCACATCACTTTTAGCTGTTTACCTATACATACACTACAGTATATATCATTTGATTAACAAGGTAAATAGGGCAAGCCTGCAAATTCTGTTGCCCTGATTATTCTATAACGTATCTGTAGACTGTTGTATTGTGATTGTAATTTAATTATTGCCCCACAGGATACAGAATAGTTTTGAGGCCTCCTCTGTGCGCATACCTTTCCCTGAATATACTTCAGTGCTGCTCTCTACCTGGCAAATGCCTCATGGCAGGGCCAGGCAGGCAGTGGTAGAAGATAACATTCTAATGTGTGCTGCCCTTGAATTTTTGCACCTGTCACTATGATTCTGACAGAGAATACAATTTCAAACAACTTTCCAATTTAATTCTATTATCTAATTTGCTTACTTCACTTGGTATCCTAAAGCATACTTAGGTAGGCTCAGGAGATGGAAGCTAGCTGCTGATTGGTGCCTGTACATATATGCCTCTTGCCATTGGCTTACTAATGTGTTTAGCTAGCTCCTAGTAGTGCATTGCTGCTTTTTTTAAAAGAGAATGAAGCAACATTGATAACAGAATTAAGTTGGAAAATTGTTTAAAAAAGAGCATGTTCTGTCGGAATCATGAAAGAAAAATGTTGAGTTTCCTGTGACTTTAAGTATTGCTTTCTATATGTGACTAGCAATTAGACATGTGCGATTCGTTTCGGATTGATTCGGAAATTTGGCCGAATTCGGTAAATTCAGGATTCGGATCAATTCGAATTTCTGAATTAAAATAGTGCCGAATTTACCGAATAAATCCGAATTAGTTTGGATTTATTCAGATTTATTCTGTAGATTCGGGTGGCCATGGATTACACTAGTATTGTACAGTATATTAGGTTATATCACTCTGCTATGGGTTACACCTAATATACAGTAAATAATACTAGTTTAATACACAGCATATCCCACCTAATACTTACCGAAATTCTGAAATTCCGAACCGAACCGAATCAAACCAAATTCAGCCGAATTTATTTGAATCCGAATAAATCTGAAACGAATCCGAACAGAATTGATTCTAATTTTTCCGAATTCGAATGGATCCGAACCGAAATTCGAAAAAATCTGAATCGATCCGAACCGAACCGACTTTTTTCGCCATGCACATGTCTACTGGCAATGATTATTTCTCTATATGTGACTGACAAGGACTCAAATACTGCTCTGTATGTGACTGACAAGGATTTAAGTATTACTCTATATGTGACTGACAAGGATTTAAGTATTACTCTATATGTGACTTGCAAGGACTTAAGTACTGCTCTGTATGTGACTGACAAGGACTTAAGTACTGCTCCGTATGTGACTGACAAGGAATTAAAGGGACATAATACTCATATGCTAAATCACTTGAAACTGATGGAGTATAACTGTAAATAGCTGACAGGAAAATATCACCTGAGCATTTCTATGTAAAAAAGGAAGATATTTTACCTCACAATCTCCTCAGCTCAGCAGAGTTAGTTCTGTGTAAAAAGTTATACTTCACCTGCTCCCAGCTGCAGGTAAAAATAAAAAAAAAATGAAGAAATGAACAGCAGCCAATCAGCATCAGCAGTGCTGAGGTCATAAACTCTTACTGTGATCTCATGAGATTTGACTTAACTCTCATGAGATTTCATAGTAAGCTTCCTTTACCTGATTGGTGAAATAATATGAGAGTTCACGATGCTCATCCTTTCAGCTGTCCCAGGACAGACACACTAATATGCTGCTTAGAAATCCTTTACAATGGGAGGTGGCTACTGAGGAACCTTTGAGGTAAAATATCTTTCTTTTTTACATAGAGATGTTCAGGAGATATTTTCTAGTCAGCTTTTTACAGCTATGCTGCATCACTTTCAAGTGTTTAAACATTTGGGTATTATGGCCCTTTAAGTACTGCTCTGTATGTGACTGACAAGGAATTAATTACTGCTCTGTATATAATGTGACTGACAAGGACTTAAGTTCTGCTCTGTATGTGACTGACAAGGACTTAAGTACTGCTCTGTATGTGACTCGCAAGGACTTAAGTACTGCTCTGTATGTGACTGACAAGGAATTAAGTACTGTTCTGTATGTGACTGACAAGGAATTAAGTACTGCTCTGTATGTGACTGGCCAGGACTTAAAGGGACTGTCGACCTTTAGATATTTAGATAGATTGTTTGGAAAAATAGATAATTCCTTTATTACCCATTCCCTAGTTTTGCATAGCTAACACAGTTATATAAATATAATTTTTACCTCTGTATCTTGTATCTAAGCCTCTGCAAACTACCCCCTTCTTTCAGTTCTTTTGACAGACTTGCATTTTAGCCAATCAGTGCTGGCTCATAGGAACTCCATGTGCGTGAGCACAGTGTTAACTATATGAAACACATGAACTAACACCCTCTAGTGGTGAAAAACTGTCAAAATGCTCTGTATGTGAATGACAAGGACTTAAGTACTGCTTTATATATGTGACTGGCAAGGACTTAAGTACTGCTCTATATGTGACTGACAAGGACTTAATTACTGCTCTGTATGTGAATGACAAGGATTTAAGTACTGCTCTGTATGTGACTGACAAGGATTTAAGTACTGCTCTGTATGTGACTGACAAGGACTTAAGTACTGCTCTCTATGTGACTGACAAGGACTTAAGCACTGCTCTGTATGTGACTGACAAGGACTTAAGTACTGCTCTGTATGTGACTGACAAGGATTTAAGTACTGCTCTGTATGTGACTGACAAGGACTTAAGTACTGCTCTCTATGTGACTGACAAGGAATTAGGTACAGCTCTCTATGTGACTGACAAGGACTTAAGTACTGCTCTCTATGTGACTGACAAGGACTTAAGTACTGCTCTCTATGTGACTGACAAGGAATTAGGTATTGCTCTGTATGTGACTGACAAGGACTTAAGTACAGCTCTCTATGTGACTGACAAGGACTTAAGTACTGCTCTGTATGTGACTGACAATGACTTAAGTATTGCTCTCTATTTGACTGACAAGGACTTAAGTACTGCTTTCTATATGTGACTAGCAAGGACTTAAAGGGACAGTTTACTCAAAAAAATGCCTCCCCTTTAATTTGTTCCCAATGATCCACTTTACCTGCTGGAGTGTATTAAATTGTTTACAAGTATTTCCATTAACCTTATATTGGCATTTAAAATAGTTTATTTAGCCTGTGGTATCCCCACTCATCCTGAAAGTTGTTGGCTTTGAGGCCAAGCTGTGTTAATACAACCAGATGAAGAATTTACACTCCCAGTGGGTTACAGAAGAGATAAGGTAATAAAATGTTAATTTTCCATTGTTCTCTCCAAGTATTGGTGATTGGTTTGCGGACAGATTTAAGATAAAGAAGCATGTATATGTACACAATGTCAGTGGCGTCACTAGGGTTGGTGTCAACCGGTGCGGTAAGTTATGGTGTCACCCCCCCCAGAAAGCAGACACACACACAAACACAAAAACACAGGCACACACACATACAAACACTCAGACACACTCAAAACACACTTAAAAACACACTCAGATGCACACACAAACACTCGGAAAAACACTCAGGCACACACACACACACAAAAACACTCAGGCACACACACACAAACACTCAGACACACACACAAACACTCAGACACACACAAAAAAACTTGCACACACACAAAATATGTAATCTGCACTGCATTAATTATAAAGCTCATGCCTAGAGCTGCTCCCTGGCTCAGCAGAGCATCAAATGAAAGATAAACAGAGCACTCTAAAATAAATCACTAAAGAAAAGGTTTAGGCGCAAACTATGAAAATTCTGCTCTCTGACTCTGTTCCAAGTCTGTCAGTGCACAGCCCCGGGCCACGTGCCTACCGCTTCTTATGGCGAATCACCTCTGCACTCTGCCCACCCCCAGACACCCGCCCGCGCCTCCCCTCCTACCTCTTCAGTGTGCACTTAGTGTACTCTAACCGTACCGGTCTGGTGGGCATCATACGTGGCTCCTTCACTTTAGAGACAGTGTCAGACAGTCATGCGGTCAGGTGCCAGACATCCGCCTCACGATTTCCAGGTTCCCGTTTAGAGAGACAGCACAGCAGTGAGTATGCTCACTGCTCAGTGACGTGTGGAGCAGTGGAGTCAGATAGGCAGGTAGGTTTAGGCTAGCAGCGCAACTTCGCAAGCCCCACGGCACGCTCACAACATTCATAGTGAAATTGGGCAGGGGAGGAGCAAAGTACAAACAAGCAAAAGCAGCCAGGACAACTATTTGTGGAAATTGCAGCGCTGGCTCAAGGGGCAAAAAAATGAAGTGTCTACAACTTCCCCAGTCCCACTAATGTTCACAAATGCTGGCCCCTCTAATAAAATATTCTATGCATCTCTACACTGTATTTCTTTGAATTTCAATAAAAAAAATTAAAAAAATAAATAAAAATGTGTCCTGGTGGTGTCACCCAGGTGCGGCCCGTACCCCCGCACCCCCATAGTGACGCCACTGCACAATGTGATAAAGTAATGAGATTTGATTATACCTACAAGCTCAACCCATTTTATTAAGTTGTGGCTTCAAAACACAAAATCAGCTAATTCATATACACAAATAAGCCTTAAAAAAGCAAATCTCATGCATTTTATACTCTGCATCTGATAAAAAAAGTCATTTGAAACACATTAAGGAAAAAACAATTTTATAGAATACTGTCCCTTTAAGCTCTGTATGTGACTCACAAGGACTGAAGTATTACTCTACATGTGACTGACAGTGGGTTTAACACTACTGTAAATGTGATTCACTGAAGGATTTCATCAATGTTAGGTGTATGGCTGGTAGGAAATATTTGAGAAACATATATGAGACATAATATAAAATGCAAGGGTAGTTAGGAGTATCAGAGTCCTCATGAGTAAAGAAGCATTCATCTAAATATTGAATATTATATTGTACTATATTTGCCTCTCAGTTGCAGCTTGTATCCCTGGCAAGCATTAATGGATTCAAGCCACTGTCTATTTGTGGATGTAGGGAGATGCTATATTGTTAGCATCTGTGTTTGTACCAGAAGAGACTATTTCAGTTTTAAATGTGACTGTGGCTGACTGTGTAGCTAACATGTTTATAAAAATGACACTAACCTATCTTACATATAATTGCTGGCAAAAATAGTTTTATTTTAAATGCATGTATACAACTTCTTCAGAGCATAGCCTCCTACCTCATTATTTATGGTATTGTATTTCCTTATTGGATAAAGTTTTACTAGATACCCTGGTTCCAACCTAGAAAATTATCATGTACATTAGATATAAACAATAAGAATAAAATGTGTCCTCCTGCATGTGATGGTCGATAAAATTAAAATATTGCGGACTGCACTGGAGTTGATTGGATTCCCACTACACTAAATCAAACTCTATCTCCATTTTAAGTATTTTAAGTTTATATAATAGTAACATAGAAACATAGTAACATAGTATAACATAGTAGATGAGCACGAAAGAAGACTGAAGTCCATTGAGTTCAACCTATACAGATCTTAGCTGATTTACAATAAAGGCTCCAATTGAGCATAATTTAATCCCATTAAAAAAGTGACCCATTTAACACAAGCAATCATATCCCTAAAAAAAATTTCTAGTCAGAAATATATCTGTCATTTTTAAACATATCTAAGGTATTGGCATTTTCTACCTCCTTCGGTAATGAGTTATACAATTTGATTGCTCTTACAGTGAAAAAAACATCTCCTTCCGTCCAGCCTTAAATTGTGACCTCTTGTTACAAACAATTTCCTCAGAATAAACAGAGCTTCTGCTAACTCTATATATGGGCCTTGAATATATTTATAAAAAGTGATCATATCACCTATACACAATAAATAATATAATAAATGAAAGTCTATATAAATTGAATGTAAAATATTGGATTAGAGATTACATATAGAATAGTGTAATGCTATTAAAAGAAATTCATTTTCCAATCCAATAGAGTTTAGTGTATAAAAAAACCTTACATTCTAATTGGGTGATTTATGGCATATTTTTCAATAGCAAATTATTGGGGCTTAAAGGAGAAAATATAAAATGTTATAACAGAAGTGGATTAAGAAGCAAAGGTCTGATGACCACTACTTCTTAAAGGACCACTCAGTGCAGTAGAATTACATAATTAAAAAGTACATAATAAAAAGAGAATGATTTTACACCTACTCTGAAGTTTAAATAAGCAGTAGATTTTTTTCTAACAAATGTATTTTTTCTCCCATTTTCCGGCTCCCTGTTTCATGTGACAGACATCACCCAATCCCAGACTAGTATACGTATACCCTGTGAGCTTGTACACATGCTCAGTAGGATCATTGTGCAAAATTTGATAATGGAAGTAAATTGGAAAGTGTCTTAAAATTGCATGATCTATCTGAATCATAAAAGTGTATTTTGATTTGAGTGTCCCTTTAACTCTCGGCTGCAAGTTCGCTCATGCCTGAACAAACAAGTAAAAGTTGCTTAAATTTAAATAGAAACTAATACAGTTCACTCCCTCACTGGCTGGTAAGGACAACTGCTTCTTGTTTATTGGTGTAGACTTGAGCACTGGTTTTCAAACCTGCCCTCAGACCTCCCTAAAAGGCCAGGTTTTTGGGATTACCTTGGATGAGAGCAGGTAAAATAACCATGTTTATTAATCAGCTGATTATTTCACCTGTGCTCCAGTTCAGATATCCTCAAAATCTGACCTGTTAGGGAGGTCTGAGGACAAGTTTGAAAATCAGTGGTGTAGAGGGACGCTCCCCTGCATTCATGACAAGAAAAAAACATTGATTTATTCAGGACAGGGACATGAGTTGTTATACCTTCTTTAGATAAGACAACAAAAAAGTGGACAACAATGATCCTTTAGTAAGAATACAGTTTCTGTTTGACTGCTTTTCATCCTCAAAGCTTAGATAACTATTGAAAAAAAAATATATATTTTGCTAGCAATAAAATAAAGAATAGGGAGTTAGAGATATTTTCACTAAAGTGGTAATTTTATTTCCAGAGAAATAGCCCTCTTTAGTTCCACATTATTGTATAGGAGATTTATTCTTAAAGTGTAAATGACCTTAGAATAATTTAGCAACGTTACACACAGTAAAATGGGCATTAGGAGCATAAACCAGCATTAAGAGAACTATAAAACAGAATCATACAAAATAGTTGTATGAATTA
>NC_069499.1:1180719313-1180974313 GCF_027579735.1 Bombina bombina | reverse complement strand
ACACCCCTCATCCCCTCACTTTAACCCCCTATAACTGCTTTGTGACGTTTAAAAAAAACAAATGCTCATATTTCATTTTTATTAAAAGGATATGTACAGTTTATTTTGGGGGCAATAGGGGCACATTTTTTATAATTAACCAGAGGTCTAACCTCTTGTTAATTGCACTAAGGAAAACTAATTTTAAAGTACATTTAAGCAAAAGGAAGTGAGATTTTTAATGGAGCATTTATATTTTAGATTTCTCACTAAGTTTGTGTCATAAGTGGAAAGTATGTGATATACACAAAATATATTTTTTGTGTACACCTATTACACATTACACTCAAACTGGATATAAATGGTCATCAGAACATTTTTTGGCTCCTTTTTCTTAGCTATTCCAAACCATTTGTAGCACCTCTCTTTGACTTATGAAGCCACCAGAGTTATTATTTATTATATGGCACTTTTATAATTATTGCATACTTTAAAAACCTTGCAATGCATTGGAGTTCTTTTTTTGCCTGTTTTCACTGTAATTTGTTTCCACATCCTCCAGGGAGACTGAAGTGTAGACCACTGGCACTCCCATATGCTGATATGTGCAGGCTCTTGTTTATATACAGTATATATACCTAATAGACATGTGCGATTTGTTTCGGATCGATTCGGAAATTCGGCCAAATTTCTTAAATTCGGAGATTCGGATCGATTCGAATTTCCGAATTGAAATAGTGCCGAATCTACCGAATAAATCCGAATTAGTTCGGATTTATTCGGTAGATTCGGATGCCCATGGATTACACTAGTATTGTAAAGTATATTAGGTTATATATAGGTTAATACTAGTCTAATTCACAGCATAGCCCACCTAACACATACCGAAATTCCGAATTTCCAAATCGAATCGAATCCAGACGAATTTATTCGAATCCGAATGAATCCGAAACGAATCCGAAACTAATTAATTCAAATTTTTCCGAATTCTAATCGATCCGAACCGAAATTTGAAAAAATCTGAATTGATCCGAACTGAACCGAAACAAATTTTTCAATCATGCACAAATCTGGTAACAGCAAATAAAGCAAGATAACCAGTATTCAAGAACGCTTTCAAGAGAGTGGGATTTGAGCTATATTTTTAACTTTTTTGATAAACCAGGAAATGACTGAATATTAATATGTAAAATAAGCACAAACAAAAATATTTAGCATTATAAACAGCTAAGACATGCTGCTCAAAACATGCAGAAAATCAATCTAAAAAATGATAAGGCTATTGAAACAGAAAACAAACACAAATACAGAGAAAATCTGATTGCCAAGCAATCATAATTTCTCAAATGGTTTTCAAATTGGGATCAGGATTGTATTTTGGCCAAGGCCAACTAGACCTATGACTAGGACAAGAGGATTTAGGGGAGGCAGCAAATGTTGAGGGACAGCTATATAGTATTAGGCACTCCTAAGCTCCCCAAATAGTTATTTATCCATGTTATTACACATATTTTACAACGGTTGTCTAGTGTGGTGCACGGCTCCCCCATGTGTCTATGGTGTCTGGCTGTGAGAGATATAAGAGGCAAATATAAAATAAAATGGTGGGGTTAGGGACTTGTGAGGCAGCAGATTTCCTGGACAAAAACTAATCACACCATTGATTGTAATGTTAGTGAATTTGAAAAACAATACAACAATAAATGCAAGAGATTTAAAGGGACAGTATACACAAATATTCATGTTACTGCATGTAATAGACACTTATATAAAGAATATTCACAGATACTAATATAAAATCCAGTATAAAATCTTTTAGAAGCTCCCAGTTTAGCACTGTTGATGTGGTTAGGCTGGGACCACCACTGAAAGGGGCTGGGAAAGCAGGAAGGGCATACCCTATCCCACATAAGACCTATTACACAAACAAGAGCAAGCAGCAATCTGTAGACTTGGGTCTACATCTGATAATTTGGGGCTTGATTAGGTGTCTGAAAAACAGCACAATGTTATTAAAAAAATAAGCAAAACTATACATTGTTACAAAACACACCCAGATGTGCTATATAAATGGATCATCTACATACAAGCAAAGAAAAATCTAGTGTACAATGTCCCTTTAAAATGAATTTTCTTGTGGCTTGGAATAGGGAGGTGTTGTATCATCCCCCCATCCTGTCATGGTGTTGTGTGGCAAAGGCACTTACCGTTGTGCCACCTTTTAACTAAATCCTAGCTGTACAAGCCAGCAGCTAAGCCTTCAAATATTAATTTAAAAAAAATGATTACTATACTGAACATCACATGTTTAACAGCTGTCAATCCACAGAAGCTGCATGTATACTTGTACCCACAATGCTAAAAATATTGGATTTATATTATATATATATATATTTATTTTTTTTAGGGTATTTTTTTTCTGTTCAATCAATCATAATCATTTAGTTTATAAAAAGTGCATGTTTCTCATTGTGCACAGTTGGATTTTTACATGGCTGATCTTTAATGTATAGTATAACTGCATACCAACTAAATAAATAAAAAATAAAAGAACCTACAACCAACTAAATAAACAAATAGGGGGAAAATACAACTAATAACACTAATTTGGCAACAACTGAAAACACCCTATGTAAGTATGTGCGTGTGTATATATAAATTGGCAACAAATAGTTAGGTACAATTAACTAAATTACAATATAATCATCAATCTATTTTGTTTCCTTAACATCTGACACTAATCCTATTATATAAAATGCAGAAGAGGATTGCATTGGAAGTTTCCTTTTCAGTGGAACTAAACAGTAACGTTTCACTTTATTCTCTTGCATATATTAAAGGGACACTGTACCCAAAATATTTATTTTGTGATTCAGATTGAGAATGAAATTTTAAGCAACTTTCTAATTTACTCCTATTATCAATTTTTCTTCGTTCTCTTGCTATCATTATTTGAAAAAGAAGGCATCTAAGCTTTTTTTTGGTTTCAGTACTCTGGACAGCACTTTTTTATTGGTGGATGAATTTATCCACCAATCAGCAAGGACAACCCAGGTTGTTCACCAAAAATGGGCCGGCATTTCAACTTACATTCTTGCATTTCAAATAAAGATACCAAGAGAATGAAGACAATTTGATAAAAGGAGTAAATTAGAAAGTTGCTTAAAATTTCATGCTCAATCTGAATCATGAAAGAAAATTTTTGGGTACAGTGTCCCTTTAAGTGTCAAAATTACTCTAAAATCATATATCTATATAGTGCCACCGTTATCCCATTTTGTGATAACTTTATACATTATTTTATTTCAACCATATCAACATAATGCAATATTAAAATAAATTAAATCTGGATGAAAGATTGTCATGTCAGGATAAAAATGTGCCAGAATTCTAAGGTTAATTAACAACTACTCATTGTTTTATTCACTGAAATATTAACCCACACATATATTTAACATATCTAGGAAACTTTGAATCGTTTATAAAGGAGAGAGAGTAAGAGGGGGCTGCTTTTCAGATGTTTACTCTGCACTCTGCAGTATCTGGTTTTAATTTTACAAATACCAAACACAAAAATAGCTCATACAGATCAAAGACATATAATATATTCAGAAATACACCTAATATTAATAGATGCAGAAGAGCATATTCTAGGCACATACATAATATCTCAGTACAGTGCTCTGCTAATTTCCTCAGTGCCCTTTTTTCCTCACCTTGATTTGCACAGAAAATATCAGTGTTAAAATCACCACACATGACACACAGAAGTGACAACACATAGCCATAAGGGCGGGTTACACACACTAAATCCATACTCAGATTCTAACCGCAGCACTAAAACTCCCACATTGGCAATGTCAAATACACCGGTATCTACAGACACACCGTGTTATGCTGTGCACAATATCCTTCCGCAGTCACTGTATAGTACAGCATGTGCCATCTGTTGGTCCCGCTTGGCATATATTCCTATAATCTTTACTGATGTGCCAGCACTAGCAGACCAAAGCAGTACACACATACCTAGGCACAAATACTGAGTGTGACTGAATAATAAAAGCTACAGATATGCTCCATATGTCTGAACTTGTTTATCTTTGCTACATGACAAGGCTGCTACTCCTCCCTCTAAATATTACTTACATTAAATATTGCGCACAGATACCAAACATAAAATGCAGTTCCATGTTTAGTTGGTAGTTTTTTTAAATCAATTTACACCTGTATGCCACCCTGTGCTTTATATAGGTCTTCCGTTAACCCCTTATTGTGCCCACATTACCCCCCCCCAGGCTTGGTAACTCCGTACCTGTTTATGAGAATTGTATTCAGTCAGGTTGGTGTTGTATTCCCAGCTGGCTTCCACACTCTTAGCGATCACAATTTCAGCGCTGCTGTTGTAAGCAGCTGCAAATAGATGAGCTCCCGCTTCATCCTTAGTGTAGTTACCAGGACTTAGGCTGCTGTCAAGGGCAACTGCATTAGTCACCAAAAGGAGACTCAGAAACACTGTCCTCATTTTGCCTGCACAAATCCCACCAGGGGGTCCCCAAGTCACCTTAATTTCCCCTCCCCCCTTTTGATACAGAGAGTGAGACCCACAGCACAGGCTACCAGTCACTTATAAAGCAGAGGACAAACCCAGCCCACTCATGCTACCTCCTTACAGAGATAAGACACAAACTGTCCCTCTTCATCCTGCCAGCATGTCACAGTATGCAGGGACACAAAGCAAGGAGGATTCCAAAGTCCTCCCTAACATCTCTTCTACCTACTGTCAGAGGCTGCTGGCTCTCCTCCCTCATTAGCACTAAAAACAACCTCTTAACTCTTTATTGCAGCTGCATGAACTGTTGAACTCTGTACTGTTGTTCTTACTGTAATGTGCACATTTTACCCTATTTTACATATAGATAACTGACACAACCACATGACACTGACATGTGCTGCACTACATACACTGGACTGTATATTAGCTTTGTTATACAAATTACACTTTATACAGAGCACTGGTAAGCACTTTACTGTATATTAGCTTTGTTATACACATGACACTTTATACAGAGCACTGGTAAGCACTTTACTGTATATTAGCTTTGTTATACACATGACACTTTATACAGAGCACTGGTAAGCACTTTACTGTATATTAGCTATGTTATACACATTACACTTTATACAGAGCACTGGTAAGCACTTTACTGTATATGGAGCTGTGAAGCAAAAAGTTTAGAAACAACCTAGTTTAGATTATTGCTATTCATACTGATTTGGTACTAATCTACAGCACTCCTCATTTCAATACCTGACTGAAAACAATGTGTTGTACATGGCCACTTCACTACACGCCAGTTTTTTTTTATAAAGTCTGGTAAATGCACAGTGTGTGATATTCAAATCCCATGAGTATGCACTTTATATGTTGAAAAGTATACCTAGGTAGGCTCAGAAGCTCCTGATTGGTGGCTGCACATATATGCCTCTTTCAGCTAGCTCGCAGTTTTGCATTACTTAAACAAATGATACCCAGAGAATGAAGCAAATTTGATAACAGAATTACACTGGAAAGTTATTTAAAATTGTACGTTCTATTTAAATAATGAAAGAACATTTTTGGGTTTTATGTCCCTGCCTTTAATTGCTAATTTTCTAAAGGCCTCCCTAAACTGAATCTTTTAATGTGTGATTGTCCCAAAGATCACTGGAACAGCTCAGGCCTTTAGCAATGTTATATTGGAGGGTACACAGACTGCTTCAGGAGTTGGTCTTCGTGAAGCACAAAAGGTGGGAAAGTCTGGCAGAATCCATCTTGCTTCTGTGGAGACTGTAACCCAAGGGATGTAGGAGGTGTTGTGCAGTGTTACCATAATAATGACAATCTGCAGACAGACAGAGTAGATGGACATTTAAAGGGACATAAAAGGGACAGATACTGATATAGAAGCTCCCAATTTAGCACTGTTAATGAGGTTAGGCTGGGACACCCATTGAAAGGGGCTGGGAAAACAGGAACAGGCAGACCCCGCTCCCCTGCATATGAAAAGACCCATTAGACAAACAGGAGCAAACAGGAGTCTGTAGACCTCGGTATACATCTAAAACTTTGGGGCTTGACTAAGAGTCTGAAAATCAGCACAATGTTACTTAAAAATATGCAAAACTATACATTATTACAAAAACAACCATAGATAGGCTATATAAATGCATCGTCTACAAAATATTTATGCAAAGAAAAATCTAGTGTACAATGTCCCTTTAAAGGAATAGTGTATGTTGCTGAAAAACAGAAGCATGTTTGCTAGTGGAAGTATATTGCAATATGTTTCCCTTGCACATTTAAATTTTGACTTTTCTATCCCTTTCATTTTAATAGTTAAATTTCAAGAAAAGAATTCAAAATAAAAAATGAGGGTATAGAGCAAAGTTGTTTTGCTTCCTGTAATTAAATATTCTATATTGCAATATTAAAATGCCTCTTTAAAGGGACACTGTACTGAAATTTGTTTCCCCTTAATGTGTTCCAAATGACTCTTACCTACAGCAGAGTATTAAATGTATGGGAAGTATTCCTTTATGTACAGTATCTTACATAAGTGAGTATACCCCTCACATTTTTGTAAATATTTTATTATAGCTTTTCATGTGACAACACTTAAAGGGACACTGAACCCAATTTTTTTCTTTCATGATTCAGATAGAGCATGCAATTCTAAACAACTTTCTAATTTACTTCTATTATCAATTTTTCTTTGATCTCTTGCTTTCTTTATTTGAAAAAGAAGGCATCTAAGCTAATTTTTTGGTTCAGAACCATGGAAAGCACTTGTTTATTGGTAAGTGAATTTACCCACCAATCAACAAGAACAACACAGTGTGTTCACCAAAAATGGGCCGGCATCTAAACTTACATTCTTGCATTTCAAATAAAGATACCAAGAGAATGAAAAGAATTTGATAATCGGAGTAAATTGAAAGTTGCTTAAAATTGCATGCTCTATCTGAATCATGATAGAAAAAAATTGGGTTCAGTGTCCCTTTAAGAAATGACACTTTGCTACAATGTAAAGTAGTGAGTGTACAGCCTGTATAACAGTGTAAATTTGCTGTCCCCTCAAAATAACTCAACACACAGCCATTAATGTCTAAACCGTTGGCAACAAAAGTGAGTACAACCCTAAGTGGAAATGTCTAAATTGGGCCCAAAGTGTCAATATTTTGTGTGGCCACCATTATTTTCCAGCACTGCCTTAACCCCTTAATGACCGGACCATTTTTCAATTTTCTTACCCTTAATGACAATGGCTATTTTTACATTTCTGCAGTGTTTGTGTTTAGCTGTAATTTCCCTCTTACTCATTTACTGTACCCACACATATTATATACCGTTTTTCTCGCCATTAAATGGACTTTCTAAGGATACCATTATTTTCATCATATCTTATAATTTCCTATAAAAAAAATATAAAATATGAGGAAAAAATTGAAAAAAACACACTTTTTCTAACTTTGACCCCCAAAATCTGTTACACATCTACAATCACCAAAAAAACACCTATGCTAAATAGTTTCTAAATTTTGTCCTGAGTTTAGAAATACCCAATGTTTACATGTTCTTTACTTTTTTTGCAAGTTATAGGGCCATAAATACAAGTAGCACTTTGCTATTTCCAAACAACTTTTTTTCAAAATTAGCGCTAGTTACATTGGAACCCTGATATCTGTCAGGAATACCTGAATATCCCTTGACATGTATATATTTTTTTTTAGAAGACAACCCAAAGTATTGATCTAGGCCCATTTTGGTATATTTCATGCCACCATTTCACCGCCAAATGTCATCAAATAAAAAAAAAAGTTCACTTTTTCACAAATTTTGTCACAAACTTTAGGTTTCCCACTGAAATTATTTACAAACAGCTTCTGCAATTAAGGCACAAATGGTTGTAAATGCTTCTTTGGGATCCCCTTTGTTCAGAAATAGCAGACTTATATGGCTTTGGGGTTGCTTTTTGGTAAGTAGAAGGCCGCTAAATGCTGCTGCGCACCACACGTAAATTATGCCCAGCAGTTAAGGGGTTAAATTAGGTAGCTTGTAGGGAGCTTGCAGGGTTAATTTTAGCTTTAGGGTAGAGATCAGCCTCCCACCTGACACATCCCACCCCCTGATCCCTCCCAAACAGTTCTCTTCCCTCCCCCACCCCACAATTGTCCCCGCCATCTTAAGTACTGGCAGAAAGTCTGCCAGTACTAAATAAAAGGAGTTTTTCTTTTTTTTAATAAAAAAAAATAAAATGTTTTAGCTGTGATGGACTACTGCCTTAGCCCCAACCTCCATGATCCCCCCCCCAGCTCTCTAACCCTCTCCCCTACCTAATTGCCGCCATCTTGGGTACTGGCAGCTGTCTGCCAGTACCCAATTTGCCCCCCAAAAAAATGGTTTTTTTATTATTTTTTATTTCCATTTTAATTTTTTCTGTAGTGTAGCAGCCCCCCACAATACCCCAACCCCCTCCCCCTCCCAGATCCTCATATATTTATTATTATATTATTACTTTCCCCCCCCTCTTCCTACTCATTGGTGTCAGTGTGGGTAGGTAATCGCGCGCATGCGCGCGCACCCGCGCACCCGCGCACGCGCATGCGCGCCCCCGCACGCTCCCGGCACCCGGCGTGCACATTGCACTAACAGGAGCCGGATGCCGGGTAGCGATGGGCCGCCCACCCGCCTCCCTGTTGCGCTCCCACCCACCAACGAACCGGCCGCATCGCTACCGGTGCAGAGAGGGCCACAGAGTGGCTCTCTCTGCATCGGATGTTTCTAAAGGGTATTGCAGGATGCCTCAATATCGAGGCATCACTGCAATACCCTGAGAGCTGCTGGAAGCGATTGCGATCGCTTCCAGCACTCTCTTAGACAAGTGACGTACCAGGTACGTCCATTGTCACTAACTGCAAGTTTTTGCAGGACGTACCTGGTACGTCACTTGTCATTAAGGGGTTAATCCTCTTGGGCATGGAGATCACCAGAGCTTCACAGATTGCCACTATAGTCCTCTTCCACTCCTCCATGACGACATCATCGAGCTGGTGGATGTTAGAGACCTTGCGCTCCCCCACCTTCCGTTTGAGGATGCCGCACAGATGCTCAATAGAGTTTAGGTCTGGAGACATGCTTGGCCTGACATGCTTACCCTCAGCTTCTTTAGAAAGCAGTGGTCATCTTGGAGGTGTGTTTGGGGTCGTTATCATGTTGGAATACTGCCCTACGGCCCAGTCTCCGAAGGGAGGGGATCATGCTCTACTTCAGTATGTCACAGTACATGTTGGCATTCATGGTTCCCTCAATTAACTGTAGCTCCCCAGTGCCGGCAGCACTCATGCAGGCCCAAACCATGACACTCCCACCACCATGCTTGACTGTAAGCAAGACACAATTGTCTTTGTATTCCTCACCTGGTTGCTGCCACACACCCTTGAACCTATCTGAACCAAATAAGTTTATCTTGGTCTCATCGGACCACCGGACATGGTTCCAGTAATCCATGTCCTTAGTCTGCTCGTCTTCAGCAAACTGTTTGCAGGATTTTTTGTGCATCATCTTTAGAAGAGGCTTCCTTCAGGGATGACAGTCATGCAGACCAATTTGATGCAGTGTGCGGCGTATGGTCTGAGCACTGACAGGCTGACCCTCCACCCCTTCAACCTCTGCAACAATGCTGGCAGCACTCATATGTATATTTCCCAAAGTCAACCTCTGGATATAACGCTGAGCACGTGCACTCAACTTCTTTGGTCGACCATATCGAGGCCTGTTCTGAGTGGAACCTGTCCTGTGAAACCGCTGTATGGTTTTGCCCACCGTGTTGTAGCTCAGTTTCAGGGTTTTGGTAATCTTATTATAGCCTAGGCCATCTTTATGTAGCTCCTCAGATAATTATTTGCCATGAGGTGCCATGTTGAACTTCCAGTGACCAGTATAAGAGAGCATGAGAGCGATAACACAATTTAACACACCTGCTCCCCATTCACACCTGAGACCTTGTAACACAATTGAGTGACATGACACTGGGGAGGGAAAATGGCTAATTGGGCCCAATTTGGACATTTCCACTTAGGGGTGTACTCACTTTTGTTGCCAAAAGTTTAGACATTAATGGCTGTGTATTGAGTTATTTTGAGGGGGCAGCAAATTTACACTGTTATACAAGCTGTACACTCACTACTTTACATTGTAGCAAAGTGTCATTTCTTCAGGGTTGTCACATAAAATATTTACAAAAATGTGAGGGGTGTACTCACTTTCTTCTGTTATGTGTGATCAGTCCACGGGTCATCATTACTTCTGGGATATAACTCCTCCCCAACAGGAAATGCAAGAGGATTCACCCAGCAGAGCTGATATAGCTCCTCCCCTCTACGTCAGTCCCAGTCATTCTCTTGCACCCAACGACTAGATAGGATGTGTGAGAGGACTATGGTGATTTTACTTAGTTTTTATGACTTCAATCAAAAGTTTGTTATTTTATAATAGCACCGGAGCGTGTTATTACTTCTCTGGCAGACTTTGAGGAAGAATCTACCAGAGTTTTTACTATGATTTTAACCGGAGTAGTTAAGATCATATTGCTGTTCTCGGCCATCTGAGGGAGGTAAAAGCTTCAGATCAGGGGACAGGGGCAGATGAATCTGCATTGAGGTATGTAGCAGTTTTTATTTTCTGAATGGAATTGATGAGAAAATCCTGCTATACCGTTATAATGACATGTATGTATACACTTCAGTATTCTGGGAATGGTACTTCACCGGAACTACTTTGTTAAAGGTCACTAATCTTTTTAATAAGTATTATATCATGTTAAACGTTTTTGCTGGAATGTAGAATCGTTTACACTGTTGAGGTACTGAGTAAATAAATGTTTGGGCTTTATTTTCCACTTGGCAGTAGTTTATTTTGAATTGTGACAGTTTCGTTTCTCTTCACTGCTGTGTGTGAGAGGGAGGGGCCGTTTTTGGCGCTCTTTGCTACGCATCAACAATTTCCAGTCAGCTATTATTTTTCCTGCATGATCCGGTTCATCTCTGACAGATCTCAGGGGTCTTCAAACTTCTTGAAGGGAGGTACATTCTCTCAGCAGAGCTGTGAGAATTTTTTATATTGACTGTGGATAAAGACGTTACTCAATAATTTTTATGTCAAATTTAGTTATGTTATCTTACTAATGGGAACAAAACCTTTGCTAAAAGTTGTGTTGTTTTAAAGTTGATGCTATAACTGTTCTCAGTTTTTTATCTCAACTGTCATTTAATCATTTAATCGTTTAAGTACCTCTTTGAGGCACAGTACGTTTTTGCTAAAAAAGATTATAACCAGGTTGCAAGTTATTGCTAGTGTGTTAAACATGTCTGACTCAGAGGATATCTGTGTCATTTGTTCCAATGCCAAGGTGGAGCCCAATAGAAATTTATGTACTAACTGTATTGATGCTACTTTAAATAAAAGTCAATCTGTACAATGTGAACAAATTTCACCAATCTGCGAGGGGAGAGTTATGCCGACTAACTCGCCTCACGCGGCAGTACCTGCATCTCCCGCCCGGGAGGTGCGTGATATTATGGCGCCTAGTACATCTGGGGGGCCATTGCAGATAACATTACAAGATATGGCTACTGTTATGACTGAAGTTTTGTCTAAATTACCTGAGCTAAGAGGCAAGCGTGATCACTCTGGGGTGAGAACAGAGTGCGCTGACAATACTAGGGCCATGTCTGATACTGCGTCACAGCTTGCAGAGCATGAGGACGGAGAGCTTCATTCTGTGGGTGACGGTTCTGATCCAAACAGATTGGATTCAGATATTTCAAATTTTAAATTTAAATTGGAGAACCTCCGTGTATTACTAGGGGAGGTCTTAGCAGCTCTCAATGATTGTAACACCGTTGCAATACCAGAGAAACTATGTAGGTTGGATAAATACTTTGCGGTACCGGCGAGTACTGACGTTTTTCCTATACCTAAGAGATTAACTGAAATTGTTACTAAGGAGTGGGATAGACCCGGTGTGCCGTTCTCACCCCCTCCAATATTTAGAAAGATGTTTCCAATAGACGCCACCACTCGGGACTTATGGCAAACGGTCCCTAAGGTGGAGGGAGCAGTTTCTACTCTAGCTAAGCGTACCACTATCCCGGTGGAGGATAGCTGTGCCTTTTCAGATCCAATGGATAAAAAATTGGAGGGTTACCTTAAGAAAATGTTTGTTCAACAAGGTTTTATTTTGCAACCCCTTGCATGTATCGCGCCGATTACGGCTGCGGCAGCATTTTGGATTGAGTCTCTGGAAGAGAACCTTAGTTCATATACGCTAGACGACATTATGGACAGGCTTAGAGTCCTTAAACTAGCTAATTCATTCATTTCGGAGGCCGTAGTACATTTAACCAAACTTACGGCTAAGAACTCAGGATTCGCCATACAGGCACGTAGGGCACTGTGGCTAAAATCCTGGTCAGCTGATGTTACTTCTAAGTCCAAATTACTTAATATACCTTTCAAGGGGCAGTCCTTATTTGGGCCCGGTTTGAAAGAAATTATCGCTGACATTACAGGAGGTAAGGGCCACGCCCTACCTCAAGACAAAGCCAAAGCTAAGGCTAGACAGTCTAATTTTCGTCCCTTTCGGAATTTCAAAACAGGAGCAGCATCAACCTCCACTGCACCAAAACAGGAAGGAGCTGTTGCTCGTTACAGGCAAGGCTGGAAGCCCAACCAGTCCTGGAACAAGGGCAAACAGGCCAGGAAACCTGCTGCTGCCCCAAAGACAGCATGAACCGAGAGCCCCCGATCCGGGACCGGATCTAGTGGGGGGCAGACTTTCTCTCTTCGCCCAGGCCTGGGCAAGAGATGTTCAGGATCCCTGGGCGCTAGAGATCATATCTCAGGGATACCTTCTAGACTTCAAATTATCTCCCCCAAGAGGGAGATTTCATCTGTCAAGATTGTCAACAAACCAGATAAAGAAGGAAGCGTTTCTACGCTGTGTACAAGATCTGTTATTAATGGGAGTGATCCATCCGGTTCCGCGGTCGGAACAAGGACAAGGGTTCTACTCAAACCTGTTTGTGGTTCCCAAAAAAGAGGGAACCTTCAGACCAATCTTAGATTTAAAGATTCTAAACAAATTCCTAAGAGTTCCATCGTTCAAAATGGAAACTATTCGGACAATCTTGCCCATGATCCAAAAGGGTCAGTACATGACCACAGTAGATTTGAAAGATGCTTACCTTCACATACCGATCCACAAAGATCATCACCGGTATCTACGGTTTGCCTTCCTAGACAGGCACTACCAGTTTGTAGCTCTTCCATTCGGATTGGCTACGGCCCCAAGAATCTTCACAAAGATTCTAGGTGCCCTCCTGGCGGTACTAAGACCGCGAGGGATTTCGGTAGCTCCGTATCTAGACGACATTCTAATACAGGCTTCAAGCTTTCAAACTGCCAAGTCTCATACAGAGTTAGTTCTGGCATTTCTAAGGTCGCATGGATGGAAAGTGAACGAAAAGAAGAGTTCTCTTTTTCCTCTCACAAGAGTTCCATTCTTGGGGACTCTTATAGATTCTGTAGAAATGAAGATTTACCTGACAGAGGACAGGTTAACAAAACTTCAAGATGCATGCCGTGTCCTTCATTCCATTCAACACCCGTCAGTAGCTCAATGCATGGAGGTGATCGGCTTAATGGTAGCGGCAATGGACATAGTACCTTTTGCACGCCTACACCTCAGACCGCTGCAATTATGCATGCTAAGTCAGTGGAATGGGGATTACTCAGATTTGTCCCCTACTCTGAATCTGAATCAAGAGACCAGAAATTCTCTTCTATGGTGGCTTCATCGGCCACACCTGTCCAGGGGGATGCCATTCAGCAGGCCAGACTGGACAATTGTAACAACAGACGCCAGCCTACTAGGTTGGGGCGCTGTCTGGAATTCTCTGAAGGCTCAGGGATTATGGAATCAGGAGGAGAGTCTCCTTCCAATAAACATTCTGGAATTGAGAGCAGTTCTCAATGCCCTTCTGGCTTGGCCCCAATTAACGACTCGGGGGTTCATCAGGTTTCAGTCGGACAATATCACGACTGTAGCTTACATCAACCATCAGGGAGGGACAAAAAGCTCCCTAGCAATGATGGAAGTATCAAAGATAATTCGATGGGCAGAGTCTCACTCTTGCCACCTGTCAGCAATCCACATCCCGGGAGTGGAGAACTGGGAGGCGGATTTCTTGAGTCGCCAGACTTTTCATCCGGGGGAGTGGGAACTTCATCCGGAGGTCTTTGCCCAAATACTTCGACGTTGGGGCAAACCAGAGATAGATCTCATGGCGTCTCGCCAGAACGCCAAACTTCCTCACTACGGGTCCAGATCCAGGGATCCGGGTGCGGTTCTGATAGATGCCTTGACAGCACCTTGGAACTTCGGGATGGCTTATGTGTTTCCACCCTTCCCGCTGCTTCCTCGATTGATTGCCAAAATCAAACAGGAGAGAGCATCAGTGATTCTAATAGCACCTGCATGGCCACGCAGGACTTGGTATGCAGATCTAGTGGACATGTCATCCTGTCCACCTTGGTCTCTACCTCTAAGACAGGACCTTCTGATACAGGGTCCGTTCAAACATCAAAATCTAACTTCTCTGAAACTGACTGCTTGGAAATTGAACGCTTGATTTTATCAAAACGTGGTTTTTCTGAGTCGGTTATTGATACCCTGATACAGGCTAGGAAGCCTGTTACCAGAAAGATTTACCATAAAATATGGCGTAAATACCTATACTGGTGTGAATCCAAACGTTACTCCTGGAGTAAGGTTAGGATCTCTAGGATCTTGTCCTTTCTACAAGAGGGCTTAGAAAAGGGTTTATCGGCTAGTTCATTAAAGGGACAGATTTCAGCTCTGTCCATCTTGTTACACAGGCGTCTGTCAGAAAATCCAGACGTCCAGGCCTTTTGTCAGGCTTTAGCTAGGATCAAGCCTGTGTTTAAAGCTGTTGCTCCACCATGGAGTTTAAACTTAGTTCTTAACGTTTTACAGGGGGTTCCGTTTGAACCCCTTCATTCCATTGATATAAAATTGTTATCTTGGAAAGTTCTGTTTTTAATGGCTATTTCCTCGGCTCGAAGAGTCTCTGAGTTATCAGCATTACATTGTGATTCTCCTTATCTGATTTTTCACTCAGACAAGGTAGTTCTGCGTACTAAACCTGGGTTCTTACCTAAGGTAGTTACTAACAGGAATATCAATCAAGAGATTGTTGTTCCATCCTTGTGTCCAAATCCTTCTTCAAAGAAGGAACGTCTTCTACACAATCTGGATGTAGTTCGTGCCCTCAAGTTCTACTTGCAGGCAACTAAAGAGTTTCGTCAAAATTCTTCCCTGTTTGTCGTTTATTCTGGACAGAGGAGAGGTCAAAAAGCTTCTGCTACCTCTCTCTCTTTTTGGCTTCGTAACATAATACGTTTAGCCTATGAGACTGCTGGACAGCAGCCTCCTGAAAGAATTACAGCTCATTCCACTAGAGCTGTGGCTTCCACTTGGGCCTTTAAGAATGAGGCCTCTGTTGAACAGATTTGCAAGGCTGCAACTTGGTCTTCGCTTCATACTTTTTCCAAATTTTACAAATTTGACACTTTTGCTTCTTCGGAGGCTATTTTTGGGAGAAAGGTTCTTCAGGCAGTGGTTCCTTCTGTATAATGAGCCTGCCTATCCCTCCCGTCATCCGTGTACTTTTGCTTTGGTATTGGTATCCCAGAAGTAATGATGACCCGTGGACTGATCACACATAACAGAAGAAAACATAATTTATGCTTACCTGATAAATTCCTTTCTTCTGTTGTGTGATCAGTCCACGGCCCGCCCTGTTTTTAAGGCAGGTAAATATCTTTTAAATTATACTCCAGTCACCACTTCACCCTTGGTTACTCCTTTCTCGTTGATTCTTGGTCGAATGACTGGGACTGACGTAGAGGGGAGGAGCTATATCAGCTCTGCTGGGTGAATCCTCTTGCATTTCCTGTTGGGGAGGAGTTATATCCCAGAAGTAATGATGACCCGTGGACTGATCACACAACAGAAGAAAGGAATTTATCAGGTAAGCATAAATTATGTTTTTGTGAGATACTGTATTTATTCTGTATTTGAAATAGCTGTTTCTTCTAATTAAATTCATCACCTAGGATATACCCAAAACAATGGGCTGGACCTCCAAGTAAAGCAGACCTGTTAATGTTATTTACGTATGACAGTAAAATGCTAATTATGACTGGGGGTTGAATAAAGCAGCTTTTTCACATACAAAATCTCTCTCACCCTCATACCCCCCACTGAGATATTAATCAGTGTGATTGTCTCTTATTTACTGTACAGAGAAAATGTTTCTTACTTATATTTTCAGTGTATATGGGAATACACCAGGCAAAGGTGGCTATTTTAAATAACAAATAAAGGAAAAGCTGCTGTTTGCATGTAAAAATCGACCATTGGGAACTCATAAAAGAGGAACAATTCCTCCTAACATAACAAAACTAAATAAAAAGAACACAAAACATAACATTACATAGTTTAAGAAAAGAAAGATGCCTGAATAACCACACTAAATTCTATTGCAAGGTGGAGATTGTCAAAGGGCAAGATCGTTGCAGGCAATCGAAAAACCACATTTCGATGATGCTAACGGCTCAGACTTGTGTCCAAAATTGATTGCTACGTGAATGATGTGGTATTCAAGCCTTATGGGCATATTTATCAAGCTCCGCTGCTCCATAACTTGTTCGCCTGCTCTTAGGCAGTGGACAGAAATCAACCCAATTGAATACGGTCGGGTTGATTGACACCCCCTGCTAGCGGCCGATTGGCCGCGAATCTGCAGGGGGCAGCATTGCACCAGCAGTTCACCAGAACAGCTGGTGCAATGATAAATGCTGACAGCGTATGCTGTCTGCATTTATTGATGTGTAGCGATGTGCAGCGGACATGATACACTACTTCGTATCATGTCCGCTCGCACATTGATACATATGCCCCTATGTGTCTAATCTTTGTGAGGTAAATTTGCAACTATACAAAGCCGTTTAAGGTAAAGTAAGCAATATATTGAATTGTCGCTGGTGGGGCAAGCCTTATTTTAAGGCTGATAAGGGGGGGGGAGGGAGGGGTTTATAATCCCTTTATGGTGATATAGTTTGCTGAGGTCTGTGTACAAGTAATAAGATGAAGGCATTTAGCAGAAGTAAGAATGTTACCTAAGCTGACGTGGTCAAGCCTCGTGAGTGGTTGCATTTTCTGATCTCAAGTTGTCTCATCAGGTCTTGGGTATTTCCTTTAAAGTTAGTCAAGGATAGTCAGTTGTCATGGTCAAGGACTGGTGAGCACCAGCGGCCTTGTAGATTTTTCTTAAGTGTATAGGAGGATTGTTGGAAGGGATGTAAAATTCTGTTCCTCAGGCCTTCAGGTAGATAGAGTAGAAACGGCTACCATTTGAGTACAAAGCTTTTTATTCTAGCATCCGATTGCCCTAAACATCTACAAAACATTTATGCAAAAAAATATCTAGTGTACAATGACCCTTTAAACTGGAAATGGGGTATCTGTTGTCGTGTTATGTGGTGATGGCTGCTGTATTATATTCCTTCTCCTCTATCCCCCCACCCCTACCGCCATAGTCTAATCCTATGTTTTTTACATTGTTTTCTATCATTTGAAATTTGTATAATCCATCCTTATCAGTCTGCTTGTTGTAAAGGCTATTTTGATAAGGAAAGTTACATATGTGAAAGCAACAGGTTAATTGTGCAATTTAAAAATCAATTTAATAGTACACAGTACAATAATTAAACAGAAATTTATGCACTCCAAAGCATATTAAAAGCAAACAGACTTTGCCAAAAACAATTTGATTGCAAAACAACGCAAATCGCTAAAAAAAATAAATGCTCAGATCAAAGTAATGTTAGGCATTTAGACATTGATTCCAAGCCACCTGAGTGGCCGTCCCATACTTGTCAGGTGGTTTATTGCATGCTTTCCAAAGTCATACTTATTCCAATCCATTTGCAAACACTATGATAACCAAGTTATTTAATGGTTTTCCAATACATTCAGCCCATATACACACTACCTTTACCTTGTGAGTGTATGTGTGTGTGTGTATGTTGGGCAGGGGGCGGATTAAACAGTTGTATTCTAATCTTTCAGTAAAATCATCAACAAGTTTTTCACTCAAATTCTACAATTTGGACTTGTTGAACATTTGCAGATTGTGCTTGTGAGAGGGAGAGTGCCTAGGGGCCAGTTGATCGCAGAAGATGAGCTAGTGAGATAAAGATTGATCATAGGGGGCCAGATTTGGAGAATCAACCACACATACAGTCTCTCTGAAAAGTAGATATACAAAGTTGCAGTTGCTTTTTTTGGAGAATGTAAATAAACCCCCACAGCGAACAGCTCTTAGGGATAACAGTGATTATGTTGCAAAGTGATCACTTAGTCAGCATTGTATAATAGCAACAGCATATATTCAGTCAATTAAAGTGAACACTCACCGGCACAGACGTGCTCATTCAGTGGAACCTCCTCAAAGGCTAATTTCCCAGTATTGTAAGCAAAGCTGGTTACCTCTGTTCAAATGTTCCTTGGTCCTAGCCATGTAGGAATCTTATGTATACAACGCAACACTGGAAGGCAGATCAGAGTCCTCCTCTCACCAGCCCCACAGATCGCGGGACAGCGCTGCACCTGAACAACAGAGGTAGGTATAGTCACGTGATTGGAATTCAGCAAACAGACCTGGACGGAGGGGGGTACTATCCAATACTCCAAAACACGATTCCCCAACACTGTAAAATAAATTCAAATACAATACAAACAAGAAATAAATGAGTATAAAGGCACCATCCAATTAGAAAAAAGTTACAAAAAAGTCCTTGTTTATTTCATCCAGGATAAAAAACTTTCGGCATACAAAGAAAGTCTAAGCCCAGACACACAGGAGCTGCAAACCGATGCATTTCCTGCTTCTACAAGCACTTCATCAGGGAAGTACAGCTGTGCTCCCTGTTAACATTTATACCATAGGGCTGAATTATCAAGCTGCAAATGCAGCAGTTTTCGCGCAAGCCGTTAGGCTCGCTGGAAACATAAGTTAAGAAGCAGATGGCGGACAGCAATCATCCTGATCAGATACAATTGGGATAATAGACACCCCCTGCTAGCAGCCAATTAGCCGCGAATCTGCAGGGGGCGGCATTGCACCAGCATTTCACTAGAAATGCTTGTGCAATGTTAAATACCGACAGCCTATGCTGTCGGCATTTAGCGATGTCGGGCGGACATGATCTGCTACAGTGGATCATGTCCGCCCGATACTTGATAAATCGGCCCCTATGTATTAACCCTTTAGTTAGTGATAATTTACAATACAATTGATGGTTAAAGATACTTATAAAAAAAGAGTAAATAAGTATTAATATAAAAAGACTAATACACGAAAATAGCAATTCACCATTTAAGCAACAATGTTCCAAAATTCATTATACATATTATTAATAACTGATTTACAAAAAGAAAATAATATATATTATAATATACTCTTATAGATTTGTTATGAGTTCAGGACAAAGAACCCATCACAAACCTATAAGATTAAATTATAATATATATTATTTTCTTTTTGTAATATTTTGCTGGATGGCAAAAACAGTGTTAGTAATACCTCAAAAGTAATTAGAATAAAAAAAATAACTTTGGACCATATCAAAAGAGTTGAAAAGAAAAGTTTTGTGTGAGAAAAAGAACGGTTTAATTCAGGTTTTACTGCTAGAGTGATACAGTGAGAGTCAGGTTTCTTCCATCCTTAAAGTTTTAAAGACGGCAGTTCAAAAGAAGAAAGTCAAGCAGCAGACATAGCGGACAACAAAGCTACAGATTGGCAGAGGGTGAAAACTACACTTTACTGCCCAGGATGACTGTTGACTCAATCAAATCTCACTCAAGAACCTATGGATTATATCAAGTGACCTACAAAAAGAATGTTAAATGGCAGCTGTGGTGAAGGGCAAGGCGAGGACAGCTTGAAACAAGCTCCTAGGGGCGGGGCTAAAGTTGTCCAAAGCTAGAAAAAAACCCTTCATCACTGAGAAGCAAAGAAGAGCAAGGCTGAGGATTGCTAAAGACCATAAGGATAGGACCATAGACGACTGAAGTAAGATCTTCTCTGATGAGTCCAATTTTCAGCTTTGCCCAATACCTGGACATCTAATGGTTAGACAGCAACCTAGAGAGGCCTACAAGTCACAGTGTCTCGCCCCCACTGTGAAATTTGGTGGAGGATTGGTGTTGATCTGGGAAGGCTTTAGCAAGGCTGGAATCGGGCAGATTTATCTTTGTGAAGTTCCTGAAGGACAAAGGAATCAAGCCATGTACAAGGTTATCTTGGAAGAAAACTTGCTTTCTTCTGCTCTGACAAGTATTTCTTTCCTGCAGGACATTGCTCTATGCCACACAGCCAGGCCAATCAAGGTGTGTGTATAGAGGATTACAAGATCAAGACCCTGTCATGGCCAGCCCAATCTCTAGAACTAAACCCCACTGAAAACCTCTGAAATGTGATCAAGAGGAAGATAGATGGTCACAAGAAATCAAACAAAGCCGAGCTGCTTGAATTTTTAAGCCACATGTGGCATAAAGTCACCCAACAGCAATGTGAAAGCCTGTTGTTTCGACTTCCGTTTGGGTGGAGTCAGCAGGTACACACGCGCTGACTTTGGGCTCTGAATTCGAAAGGGCCAGAAAATCTCCCCAAGACGCCTGGATCCCTTGGCTGTAATTGCCGACTGCAGCACGGGTAGCAGGCCGACGCTGTGTGCCTACAGGCAGGGAAATCATATACCTTATACATTCAGGAGATTATTCACCTGTATGGTATAAGGTAGGTGGATTTGCCATCACAGGTTTTTTCTCTCTTCGCACAGTTCTTGAGACAGATAACTTTTGAACTCTCTTCGTGGCACTGTTTCTTTTTCAACGTTACTTCTCACTAACAATATTTCACTGGTGCTATTCACAACTATTTCACTGAACGGGACTATCTTTGTTCTATATGGAAAAATTTGTTCTACACTCCAAAAATAATTCGCCAATAATGGCGCCTAAACACAAGAAGAAAAAGGCTAAACAGGCTGATATAAGTATAGAAACTACAAACGACCCTCTAGTGGGTACTCCAGACAATACTAAGCTATTACAACAGATCGCTGAACTCTTTATGCCACAGTTTGAATTAATCAAACAGGACATTGCGAGTCTCTCAGGCGAGGTAAGGCAATTCGCCACAAGAATGGTAGAGGTAGAATCGAGGGTTTCGGACATAGAGGACCGAATCAACACACAAGAACACTCCATTTTATCACGTAGCAGCCAGATCACCTTATTACATTCAAGATTGGAAGAGTTAGAGGACAGGGCCCGCCGTAATAATCTGAGAATTGTGGGTCTCCCAGAAACAACAGAGTTTCAGGACCTAATGTCCTTTGCCTCTTCCAAGCTTCCCCAATTATTAGGGCTATCTGCAGATGGTTCGCCAATGCAGATAGAAAGAGCCCATAGAGTTGGCTCAATCAGAAGTAACCCCGATGGTACATACAGAGCAAGACTGGTACTTACTTATAATTTTTTTTAATTTCCAGGACACGATTAATATTCTTAGACACTACCGTAAAAGTAACATGCTATTGATTGGTCAGCACAAAATATTAATTTTCCATGATTTCTCCTCAGAAACTTTAGTTAAAAGGAGGGAGATGTCCCCATTTTGTTCTAGATTGATTAAGGCAAATTTAAATGCAAGACTGGTATACCCAGCTAAAATTATCCTTGAAAAAGATGATACTCCAGTAACATTAAACAACCAGATGGAGGCTCAAGAATTTTGTGCCAAACATCTGTGAGAATAGCAACTCCAAAATCGGATTTGCAATACATAATACTATACCCACTACCCTTAGATGTCTAGGTTGAATCTGAGAACCAATCAGCTCCAGGGAGTAGGGGGAGGGATGCTTGTCCTTCTTTTTGTACATACTATTTTATTAGTTTTATTATTTTGCCTTTTGATAATACATTTTGGTGCTAGATCAGAATTGGTATCTATCTGTGGGCCCACTCATCTTTTGTTTTAAATGGCAGACAAATTAAAATTAATTTCATGGAATGTTGGGGGTATATCTTCCCCAATTAAGAGGAAACTTATTATAAAGGAATTGGGGAAACATAAGCCTGATATTGCATTTATTCAAGAGACTCATCTGAAACCCCATGAATTACCTAAATTAAAATCCAAATGGGTTGGAGATATATTTGCAACAACATATGATAGAAGAAAAAGAGGAGTTGCTATTTTGATCAATAAACAACTTTCCTATCAGATTGTAACACAGTAATTGGACACAGAAGGAAGATTTCAGATTTTAGAAATTTTGATTAATAAATGTAATTTCATTCTGTGCAATGTATATGGTCCAAACTCCTTGGATAGAGGATTCTGGGAGAAGTTGAGTCTGAAGATACTCCCTTTTATTGGGAAGAATATTGTCTTGGCTGGAGACTTGAATATGGTTTTTCCCCTAATTTAGATAGGTCCAACCTCGTACAAAGATCCAGATATAACAGGTAAGCTAAGGTCCTACAGAATTTTGGTTATAAATTAGCACTTAAGCATATATGGAGACTACAACATCCTGATAGCAAAGAGTATACGTGTGAATCTAAGACTTTCAAATCCTTCTCACGAATAGACTACTTTTTAATATCTAGTAATATGCTGGGTTTGGAGATTAAATCAGATATAGGTGAGATTGTCATCTCCGATCATGCAATTATTATTTTGGAGATCAATGCGATCTGTTCGCCAGGTCTAAACAAATCGCGTTTCCTCTTTCTACAATACTTAGCTAATAATCCTAAATTCAAGAATTGGCTACAAGATAGATGGAAAGAATTCTATCAGTTTAATGCTTCATATGGAGACAAACCAGAAATTCTTTGAGAAACGGTGAAATCAGTTCTGAGGGGCGAGATTAAAGCTTACTTATGCAAATGGAAAAAAAAATAAAAAAATAGAGAAGAACAATCAGCCAACCAGGTTAAAAATGCCTATAAGAAATTCCTAAATTCTCCAACCCAGACTTCCTAGGGTAACTATACTGCTGCCCGAGTAGAGAGAGACCTTTTTTTGAAACAAGGTCTAATTCTAGAAGTTCAAAAGCAAAAAGCTAGGTTCAGAGGGCACTATGGTAATTCTGTAAAATATCTAGCCAAATTATCCAAAGGCTGGTCTCAGAAGAATTTTATAGCTACAATTAAGAGTGGTGATAGAAGAGGTGGAGTCCTGACAGTGATGGACTTCCGGGGAGGAGCGTGAGAGAACACACGCGCGCTGCTCTGGGCACTAAGCAGCAGAGAGTTTTTGCATCACCCCAGCTCCTGGTCCCCATTGGCAGCGATGATTGCGGAAGCCTAGGGGTGACAGAGTTCACGGAGCACTACGGAAGTCAGCGTTTACCGCCAAGGTCAGGTGGTACTGACCGCATCCAGTCACTTACTCTTGCGGGCAGAGGAAAAGTTGGTGGAGGAACCCTTTCTGCTAACGCGGTGCAGTAATAGAGGAGGAAGGTGCCGGCTCCAGCCCAGGTCCTTACTAAAAAGTAAGCGAGACAAGTGCGGGAAATTCAGCAGGATCTGACTCAGTGTCGGCCCCACGGGAGGTTGGCGCGAACGGGAGGTGTCTTGTTTGGATCGACGTCCAAGTGAGGGTGACGGAACACATGAGCTGCATGCCCTGAGGCAGAAAAACCGCAAGTACAATTTCATTATAAAACAGCACGGAAGCCAGCACTGTATACTGTAAGCCTAATGCAAGCTGAGAGGCATAAGGAGACATATGGGGACATATGATATACTAAGTCTATAACAGATATTGTGTCTCTGCATATGATTTAAAGATCAATCTTTGTTTGCACACAAGTAATGGCATATTCGAAGAGCCGGTGTTTAACCGTTGGGTGAGGAGGCCTATATGCAGCAAGGCAACTTTAACAGTCAGCTGCTTGGATAAAGTTATCTTTGCCTCTGGGAATACTCTGTTATGACTTATCAAATCTCAGAAGGTTTTATTATATATCTCTTAAAAGTTATGGTATAACTAACTTAAATTTGTGCATACATTGAGGGCCTTCTGAGAATGCAGCTGGGAGGCCTATAGAAGCTAAAGGAAGCCAAACAACCGTTTCTTATAACATTTTTGAAGGCTTGTTATTTCGTTTGTCCGGCTGTTGGTACACCCTAGTCAGCAAAGACAAAGGCGTGCAGGTTTAAAATCTACCTGGTGGACATAAAGGTTTTAACTCTATCTGTGGTTTAAATAAAGGGTCAAAGGACTATATTGCCAAAAATACTATGAGACACTGTCTATTTATATCCATCTATACCTGGATTACTGCAAATCTGCCTCCTGGTCCCTAGCAAGAGGCAATAAGACACTAGGAGAAAGAGAGCATCGTTTTGCAGTGACAAAGAGTAGATTGGCACAGTCTGAATACAGAATATCTTCCTATATTGTATGCAAGGAGGCAGAGGACTTTGGCCCAGTTGATCTGCTGTTATATATTTCTTTTTGTTTTCCTGTATATCTTTGCTTTGTGTTTCTGCCATTTATTTTATATATATGTGGCTGTCTGCAATAGCTGTCATACCTAATTCTAGAGCTAGGTGTGAGTAGGCAACTACTGATTCTTACTAGAAAATGCTACTGCAAAGCAGATCTGTTGAGGTTTTGTGTTTGTTAGCTATTCATTTTTGAAAGAGCAATATATCAATTTGACGATATAAGCATAAATACAATTAGCATAATAAGGTATGGGGGCGTGAAAACATATAATTCCCTTAAAAAGTAAAGCACTTTTGTTTTTGATTTTTACACACACACACAAGATTGTTTGAAACTGTTCCGGCTTCGTGGGAAGGAGCCGTTTTGAATTCACACTTTGAGATAGAGGTCACATAACCTCCAATTTTTCTTTTTTTTTTTTTTTTTCTCCTCCCTCTCTTTCCTTTTTTTCTTTTCCTTTCTTCCACATTTTCACTTTTACCTACATTTTGTGCACATACATGCTTATAGGTATATAGGCATATACAAGATTCACCACTTGCAACAATTTCGTTTTTTATACACGACACTTCATGGAAAGGTATATGACTAATATGAAACAAAGATCCCCAATTATGCCCGTCAAGAGAGATAAGAAAGGCAATAAGCCATTAAACGAGGCAGTAGCAGATAGCCTGCTGGAGACGTCCGTGATGGCCACCGCCGGCACAGACATACAGATTACGAATAATCAGTTAGCAGAGCTGATTGTACCACAACTTGAGTCATTGAAAAAAGATTTGGCTGGGTTGACGGTGGAAATCAGACAGTTCTCCAGTAGACTGACAGAGGCAGAGACTCGAATATCAGAGTTAGAAGACTTATATACTATACAGGAAACAAATAACCAAAAACTCACAGATACCATTAAAACTTTGCAAAACAAAGTTGACGATCTCGAAGATAGATTGCGCCGAAACAATGTGAGGGTGGTGGGCTTGCCAGAAAATAGTGAATTTACAGACCTGATACAATTTGCCTCCACTAGGTTACCCACGCTATTAGGCCTGGAATTACAGGGAGATAAACTTGCGGTAGAAAGAGCACACAGGGTCGGCCCAAGTAGGTCAGATGCAGATAATAAAAAACGCCCTAGAATGATAGTTATCAGATACCTGTGTTTCCAAGATAAAATCAGGGTTATGCAGCAGTACCGAAAGATTAAATCACTCAGTATTGAAGGTACACAAGTTCTATTATTCCAGGACTTTTCTACCGATACGACAGCTAGAAGAAGAGAAATGTCACCATATTGCTCTGCCCTTATTAAGGCAGGTATAAAGGCTAGCCTCAGGTATCCAGCAAGGATAACTATAGAAGAGAAAGAAGGGCAAAATTTGTTAAACACCCCAGAAGAAGCTAAGACATACTGTAAAACAAAGAATATCAAGGTGTAACTAGGTAAATACACCAGCACAGTTAAGATCAAGATAGCAAAAGAGATATATAATGAGTGGCAGTGAAGGGAAATTACCAGCTTGCACAGATATAGTAAGCTTGGGTAGTGAATGGATGCAGGTTTTATTTGTTATATGTTGTGGTTTTCCCCCTTTCCCCGTTCCTTTTTTCTTTCCCCCCTTCCCTCCCTTTTTTTTTTTTTTTTTTTTTTTTCTTTTTTCTTTCTTCCCCGCCCGCCCCCGGGTACCCCTCTAGAGGCGGGCTGGCTTAGAAGTAAGACAAATATAATTCTTAGATGAGTAGAAATTTAAATTTTATTTCCTGGAATGTTGGAGGTGTGTCATCTCCAGCAAAGCGCAAAGGTATTTTAAAATCAATCAAGAAAATAGATCCAGACATAATACTATTACAGGAACTACACCTAAAGGAAGATGAGATAGTAAAACTTAGAGCGAATTGGGTGAATGAAATAATAGCAACACCATGCACACATAGAAAGCGGGGGGTCGCAATTATATTCAGTAAAAAAATTACATATAAATTAATAAGCAAAGAAATTGATACAGCCGGCAGATTTTTGATTGTTCAAATCGAAGCAGCACACAAAATATGGACAATCTGCAACGTCTATGGGCCTAACGAATTTGATAGGGAATTCTGGGGCAGTATCAAGCAAAAATTAATTCCTTATTTAGGGCAGAATATAATATTAGCAGGGGACTTCAACATGGTGCTACATCCTGAAATAGATAGGTTTCGACAAAAGAGTGCTTCAAAATATAGGAAGGAGGCTAAATTTTTTAGAGAATTTTGTGCATCACTAAAGTTAAAAGATATCTGGAGAACACAACATCCAGATATGAGAGAATATTCCTGTGAATCGAAATCACATAGGAACTTCTCTAGAATCGATCTTTTTTTAATAGAGGAGCATCTACTGAAGGTAGATATTATATCCCAGATATATGATTTCACACTATCAGACCATGCAATTATTAGTATCAACTTTAAACTGAATGTGCAGGAAGGGCCGCATGTGAATACATTTAGCTTCCCAGGATATATGATAAATAATAGTCATTTCTGCAACTGGTTAAAAGGGAGATGGAGAGAATATCAAAATTTGAATAAAACATACAGCCATAAGATAGAAATATTCTGGGAAGCAGGGAAAGCGGTCTTAAGAGGGGATATTAAGAAATATATGGTAAATCTTAAGAGGAAACAGCTAGCCAGAGAGACCCAACTATCTAATCAGCTGCGAAATACATATAGAAACTATATAAACAACCCCTGCAATAACACATGGAATAAGTATACACAGGCTAAAGCAGAACGGGAGGCCTTTTTAAATAATAAATGGGCACTGGAAGATATTAAATCTAGAAGCTATTTTCAGGGGTTTCAAGGAATTTCGGCTAAACATTTGGTTAAAATCAGAAAATTTAGGAAGAGTAGGAACATGATCTCTCTAATAAAATATAAAAATGCGACTTATACAAAAGCCTCAGAAATTAGAGAAGCATTTTTTAAGTATTACCAGACTATATACTCTCAGGGAACAATAGACAACATAACTAAACAGAACTTTTGGAAGAAAGTTAAATTACCGAAAATTACTAAAGATGCATTGGACAAACTAAACCTAGAAATAACTACAGCAGATATAATTACGGCCATAGAGAAGACTAAAGCAGGGAAAGCCCCAGGTCCGGATGGACTCTCTGCAGAGTATTATAAAATAATGAAATTGGAAGTGGCAGAAACGTTAAGTAGTTTGTTCAATAAGTATTACATACAGAATAACAAACATTCATTATATTTTACAGATTCAATAGTTTCATTAATTTACAAGAAAGGGAAACCTCCAGAGGATATGGGTTCATATAGACCCATATCCCTGCTTAATCAAGACTATAAAATATTCATGTCCATCATAGCTAATAGATTGAAGTTGGTTATCGGAGATTTAATCAGCCCGGACCAGACAGGTTTTATGCCGTCTAGGAACCCAGCAAAAAATATGCGTAGAGTCCTTACTTTACTTGATTACTATTATAATAAAATCCACAGCAGAGGCTCTCATTCTCTGCCAGACATGGCCTTGATAACGATAGACGCAGAAAAGGCGTTTGATTCCATTATATGGGACCATATGCTTACTTCTCTTGCCCAATTTGGATTCCAGGGTAATTTTGTTGATACAATTAAACTAATATATAAGGAACCTAGGTCACAACTTCTAGTTAACGGTGAATTATCGTCATATATAACTCTGCAGAGAGGAACCCGGCAGGGGTGCCCATTATCCCCCTTACTTTTTAACCTCGCGCTCGAACCACTGGCTGTACTTCTCAGGCAAGAAATGGAGGGTATTCAGTTGGGCAAGCAGAATATAGTCATAACGTTATATGCTGATGACATTATGCTTTTTATTAAAGACTCCAGTATAAATATTCCAAAAAGTATGGAGATAATTATGCATTTTAGTAAGTTCACTGGATACAAGATCAATGCTCAGAAATCTGAGATCTTATGGATTAACAAGAATAAATATAGCTATACGCGTCACCCTTTCAGGGAGGTAGATAGTATAAATTATCTCGGGGTGTTCATAGGCAGAGATCCAGGGGAATGGTATGGCCTAAATTATACTAAAATGTTTGCGAACCTAGAGGTTGAATTCCAAAAGTGGAACATACTTTTTCTTTCTCTCTCAGGAAAAATTATGTTGATTAAAACAATCTTGTTCCCGCGGATCTTATTCCTGCTACAAAATTTACCTCTGGTTATTCTTAAAAAGGATATAGTTTTATATAACCGAGCATGCACATCATTTATCTGGGGCAATAAGAAACCACGCCTGTCAATTGAGAAATTGTCTATTCCTAAAAAATTTGGTGGCATGGCCTTACCAAATTTAAGATACTATAATTGGGTTACGTTGGCCAAATATGGTGCGGACTGGCTGACGGAAGCACAGTATGTCACATATTTCGACATGGAGTCTGATTTAATTGCACCCTTTAGTTTGAAAGCAGCTCTGCACCATGTATACGCCAAACTACCCTCTAATATCAAACAATTAATTACATTTTCAAATATTGTATTAGCTTGGCAGAAATACTGCAAGATGATGGGAGTAGACTTCCAGAAATCCCGGTTTCTACCCATTATTGGGACCCCCGCATTTTCTCCAGGTATATATAATGGGGTATTTAAAGAATGGCATACTAAAGGTATTACATATTTCTCGCAGCTTCTTAGGTTGGATAGTAATATAATTCAATTGTATAGCGTGATATCAGATAAATATAATCTTCCTTCAAATAATTTCTTTGCTTATCTCCAGGCCAGAAGTTTTATAACATCATTAATGGGTTCAGACATACAAGATTGGAGCTTACATGAGATAGAGCCAGGCCTCAAATTATATAAAGCTGGTGTTAGATCAATCACTTTTTGGTATGAGGCCTTATATTCTAAACTGGGGGATATACATCTATCTCGAATTAAAGAGACCTTCCAAAGATATTTCACTAATTTACAAGAATCTGATATAAAGAAGAGTCTAAGTCTATGTGAGGCAACTACAACTAAGACGGGTTGGAGGGAAGCTCACATGAAATTATTAAATAATTTTTATTTAACACCAGAAAGGATGAATAAATGGGTGCGTGACGAGCCAAGTTACAGGTGTTTCAAATGTTGGGCTGATAAGGCAGATATGTTGCACTGTCTCTGGTCATGCCCTAAGATTAGACAATTCTGGGGGAAAGCCAATTTTTGGTTGAATAGACATTTGCAGCATGGCTGCGAATTTACCCCCAGAAAGATTTTTTTTTTGTGCCATGATCAGACATGTTACGGGGATCAGCAGCTGATTAATACCGTTATCCTAGCGGCCCGTATGTTAGTCTTCAAGAAATGGAAGTTAATAAGTGCCCCGAGTATAGCTGAACTCGCAAGTGCAATTAGACTACAAATGAGGATAGAACTATACGACAAAAATTTAGTATCAGAGAAATATCTCAAGAGATATTTCGGGAAATGGTTAAAGTTAATTCAAAAGTGGCCATTGGCATCACAGAAACAATTTATCGCCCCTCTGACAAATTCTGTAGCGTTCCTTTCACTGGTCGCGGGGGAGATTCTCCCGCAGCAGTGGATAGAAGATCAAAATAGATGAAGTGTGAACGGTCAGCGGGGCTGGGAGGGGGCCCCGGGGGAATGGCAGGGGTTAAGATACCAATTGTTTCCCCTTTCTCCTTTTCTTTTTTTTTTTTTTTTTTTTTTTTTTTCTCTTCTGTCTATTTGTTTGTTTGTTTTGATTTATCCCCATTTGGTTATTTGATTTTCCTTTTTCTCAGAAATAATATAAAATGTGAAGTACTAGAAGGCAGAATATGAAAGTTGAAAATTGTCTTTAGATAGACGATTATCTTTATTTCTTTTTGTTTTTTTGGCATATTTAATTTCATAAAAGATGTTTTCATAATGTTACATATATAATCAGATACAACGATGAATGTTATGTCTTTTTATGTACGAAATGATGTACTTCACCAATAAAATATTTTTAAAAAAAAAAGAGTGGTGATAGAAGAATTACCAATATTTCGGAGATAAAGCGTGAATTTGTTAAATACTTCCAGGAAGTTTATTCAGCAGGAGTAGTTAATGCAGAGAACAAAAAGGAATTCTGGCAAAGTATAATTCTACCCAAAATTGACTCCCAGGACTTGCTTCGGCTAAATGAACCCATTTTGATACATGAGATTTCAGAAGTCATTAAACAGGCTAAATTAAACAAGACGCCAGGTCCGGATGCTCTCCCATCTGAGTTTTATAAACTCCTCCATGACCAAATCCTCCCCACATTAGCGGCTCTTTTTAATGAGTATTATATTAAAAATCAAATGCAATCAAAAATTTTTACAGAATCTAATGTGGCATTGATCCTTAAAAAGGATAAAACCCAGAAGTATTATCCTCTTATAGACCTATATCCCTATTAAACCAAGATTACAAGCTTTTAACTGCTATCATTTCACGCAGACTTAAGCATTACCTCGAACCATTAATACACTCGGATCAAGCAGGCTTTATGGCGGGAAGGAATTCGGTGAATAATCTACGAAAAGCTATGCTGGTTATTGACCATTTTTGGAATAGATCAATAGAGAAAAAGTCTCATTATAGAACGGATCTAGCCCTGCTTACAGTCGACGCTGAGAAAGCGTTCGACTGCATAGTTTGGCGCTTGAAGGTTTTGGCCTCACAGGGAATTTTTATCAATTTATACAGGTAATGTATCAGGCTCCATCCTCTACCATTATTGTTAATGGTGAGGTAACTGAAAGATTTACTCTGCAACGAGGCACAGGTCAAGGTTGCCCCCTTTCCCCCCTACACTTTAACCTATCACTAGAACCACTCGCGATAGTGCTGAGAAAAGAGCTAAAAGGAATTAAGCTTGGGGATAAGAACTTTGTGACATCATTATTTGCAGATGATATTTTACTTTTTTTAAGTAATACTAAACAATCTATACCCCAACTGTTAAAGATTATTGAAATGTTTAGTTCTATTTCAGGGTACAAAATTAATTGGGGGAAATCGGAGCTGCTTTGGATTTATAAACCTCCATCCCTTTAAAGAAGTCCAGGAAATTAAGTATCTAGGCATTCTTTTAAGTAAGAATCCCTCACAATGGTATGATTTAAATCTTCGGAAATGTTTTGACATGTTCGAGAAGAAATTAACAGCTTGGGAAAACCTCCCTATCTCATTGTCTGCTCGTGTAATGCTAATTAAAGCAATCCTATTCCCAAAATTATTCTATTTACTTCAGAATTTGCCTTTATTACTTCTTAAGAAATATTTAAAATCCTTACAAATGTTATTCTCTAGATTTATATGGCATGGGAAAAAAGCCAGGATCTCACTTGCTAAATTATCTCTCTTTAAAGCTCATGGTGGTTTGGCGTTTCCCAATGTACAGTTTTATAATTATGCTAAACTTGTTAAATTCGGATTAGATTGGATATCAGAAAAAGAGCATGTCTCCTTTCTTGAAGTAGAAACACAGATGGTAGCTCCATTTTCACTTAAAGCATTGATCCATATTCCATTTGCGAGACTGCCAGTAAACGTGTCACATCTATATACATTCAAGTATATAATTCTGGCATGGCAGAAAGTCTGTTCTGAGATACAAATTAATTTCCATAGATCTGAGTTTCTGCCTCTAGTAGGGAATCCGGATTTCCCCCCCGGGCTCATATATAAAGTTTTTGCTACATGGGCCAAGAACGGCCTTAGAAATGTAAAGGATATCTGTGTGAATGAGTCCTTAACGATTAAGACATTCACAGAGTTAAGATCTAATTTTAATCTAGCAAAAACCTCCTTTTTTGCTTATCTCCAGGCCCAGCATTGGATTGGAACTTTACGTGCGGAGAATGGAACCAAACCTTCACTTGGGGATTTAGATGATGTTATTAGATTATATCATTCTGGGAAAGTCACCATCTCACTGCTTTATAATATGCTTATTAAGCACCACGGGTCATTACATATTGACAATTTACGGAGGAAATGGAATAAAACTTTCCCAAATCTTACTAGAGAACATATTCTTCAAAGCTTTAAACTAACCGATCAAACTTTGGTTTCTACAGACTGGAGGGAATCGCATTTTAAGTTAATAAATTTACTATATATCACACCAGCCAAAATGACAAAATGGTATAAAAAAGAAGTAAATTGCCCTAAATGCAATGCTATGGATGCAGATGAAATGCATTGCTTTTGGATCTGCCCTAAAGTTTCGCAGTTTTGGAGCAAAGTATGTTTTTGGGTAAACAAGGTGAATGCCTGTAGTCTTATTCTTTGGCCGAGACATATCTTTTTTCTTCTAAGCCATGATGAACCTTATCCAAACATCAGACTCATAAATACAGTAATCCTAGTTGGACGCAATGTCATTCTCAGGAACTGGAAATCTACCCAGGAACCTAAATTTAAGGAATTGGTAAATAAAATTCATAACCAGATAATTTTGGAACAATTTAACCTGAGAAAACCCTAATGACAATCAAATACAAAGATTTTTCCTTAAATGGGAAAAAAATAATATTAACTTTACCTTTAGAAGCCCAATTACAGTTAATTGCTCCACTTAGGAAATCTAGTTGGTATATTCAACAATGTGAACTTGGTTTATTTCCATCTAATTGGCAAGTATAATTGTACGGATGGGATCTTTTCCTTTTTTTAGACAAACTGACACTGATGTCTGACTAGTTTCACGTCTTCCCACAATGCTTATTCATAGACATATGGGATGTGGTAGGTAGATACTTTAAAAAGGGGAAGCCAGCTCATGATTGGTTAATCAGTATACTCATTTTAAGCCAACAGCTGCTTCTTATATAGACCTTAATTAAACCACCTATACTACATACCCACTGATATAAGTCAAAAACAAAAGGAACCTAACCTAAATAAACATTACAATATTTATTGCAGTGAGACATAATAAGAGTGTTAATAAATGTCTAACATAGATAAGTTTGCACCATAAAAAGATATACATAAATAAATTAATACCACCTATATGTATGGTAATATATGAAAAAGGGGCAAAATAAATAACATACCAAAAAATATTCAAAAAATAATGAAAAAAACACAAAAATAAACATTGATACAAAAACTATTAGATGTCAATAAAATAATTGATGTCGCAATCACGATTCGTACCAGATGGGGAACGAGTATGCAACTTAAGCATCCAAAACAACTCTTTCTTTTCCAACATTTTGAATTTGTTTCCTCCTCTAATGGGAATAGTGGCAACATCAATTATTTTTATGTTCATATTTGCTACATTAGTAAAATGATATCCATTGAAATGATTGGCAACTGCTGAACTCTTATTGTAATTCTTGACATCCCTAGTATGTTCATTAAACCTTTTGCGGATCTCCCTGGACGTTTGACCTGTATATTGCAACTGTCATAAGTTACAGGTAAGCAAGTAAACCACAAAAGTGGTGCCACAGTTTGCATAAAAATGTGTATTATAAACATCCCCTGTGCTACTACTAGAGAACTGACTACCCTCCTCTATATGTGCACACATACGGCAGTTACGTTTTCCACATCTGAAATTGCCAGTTTTGTATAGCCAATTTTGTTTATGAATGTTGCTTCTAGTTACTAAACTTGGTGACAATTTTTGTCCTAAGGTCATGGATTTTTTAGGCACAAACCTAATATTATTAATAAATGGTTTTAAAACTTTATCACCTGACAGGATATGCAAATGTTTTTTTTAATATTTTGACCACCTCATAATATTGTCTGGAATAGGCAGTAGTAAATACTATAGCATCTTTAAAGTTGGATTTCGGGTTTTTATTCACATTATGACCTTTTGATGTTAAATAATATTTTTTTACTTCTTTTTGGCATTTTTGAAGAGTATTGGCATTATATCCTCTATTAATTAACCTGTTTTTAAGTTCTAAGGATTGAGCCTCATAAATTTCATCAGACTTCGTATTTCTACGAAGTCTAATGAATTGTCCACGGGGTATCGCTTTTACCACATGCTTAGGATGCTGAGAAGCAGCGTGTAAAATGGTATTGCCAGCTGTTTCTTTTCAGTAGGTCTTAGTCACTATAGTGTTGTGGCTAATCTGTAGGGTTAAATCAAGATAATTGCCACTATTAGTACTATATGTACCAGTGAATTGGAGGTTGAACAAATTCCTGTTAATGTAACCCATACATTTCTCAAACTCCCTGTCATCCAAAGGCTTTTTAACGATGACCAATAGGTCATCAATATAGCGGACGTATATGAGAATGTTCTCTAGCCATGGGTTTTGAATACTGTAAATATGAGAAAGCTCCCACCATGAGACATATAAATTAGCAAAAGCGGGGGCAAATTTTGCCCCCATGGCGGTGCAACAAATTTGGTTGTAGTACACACGTCAAACCAAAAATAATTATGGGAGAGAAGAAACATCAGAACATCTCCCACATAGTGTTTGACATTATCAGCCAAATCCATTTCTCTATTCAAAAAGAACTCTACAGCTTTTAAGCCCAAATGTTGAGGGATACATTTATAGAGGGCACATACATCAATAACTGCCCAAGATTATCTTTCCATGTGACAGTATCCAAAATGTTAATAAGTTGAAAGCTGTCTTTGAGATAGGACAATTGTATTTGTGCCAAGGGTTGTAAAACTCCATCTAACCATGCCCCCAATGGTTCAAATAGGGAACCCACCCCCGAGACAATGGGCCTACCAGGAAGGGAGACAGGGTCCTTATGAACCTTGGGGACATGGTAGAACACTGGGGTAAGAGGGTGATCAGTTATAAGATTAGAAATATCATTCTACCTAAAAACACCCAAAGTCACACCCTCTAAAACCAATTTTTCCAATTTTTCTTTATAGACATAAACAGGATTTCCAGACAGTTGTCTATAGAAATTGGTGTCCCCCAGTTGCCTCTGGGCCTCCAAAAAATAGGCATCTTTGTCAAGAATTACTATGCTACCACCCTTATCTGCATTTTTAATCACTATATCAGTGTTATCTTGAAGACTTTTGATAGCTTTATTTTCCTTAAATGACAGATTGTGGGTGGCAGCATAGTCATTTACTCGTTTTTCCAAGTTGAATATATCCTCCTGTACCATTTTCTGGTATGCATTAATGATTGCCCCCCTATGTCGTATCAGATTAAAGTCTGATTTTGTTCTCTGTGGGTGCTCAAGTCTATTTGGCAAAGTGGATTCATACTCCCCACTATATAGATCAGTCAAAGTGACCAATGCCTGAGCATCCACAAAAGACAAATGAGTGTCATCTACACAAGGCTCAGGTGACATATTCTGTGTGTTGGTCTCACCTCTCTGTGTATTATCTGATTCTGTGAGGGCAAAAAACCTCTTTAAAGCCAACTTTCGGATAAATTTATTTGTGTCTAAGAGGGTGTTGAAACTTGAAAAATTCCCTGATGGGGCAAACCTAAACCCATAGATAATACTTTAATTTCCTCTTTGTTGAGGCTATATTTAGACAAATTGATTATACTAGAATAGGCACAATTGGTGTGAGACAAATTAACAGAGTCCTCAGAGTCAGAATGACTCCTATTGATTAATGTCCCTTCTTGGTGTGCTTTCCTTTCCCTTTTGTTCCTCCATCTTTGTCGTTTCCTTTTGGTTGAGATGTTCCTTGTCTCGTTTTTGGACGAACCATTGGCGGTATGCCCTGTGTATCCTCCACTTCCCCGGTCTCCTGTAAAAAATCACAAGAGGAAGAAGGAGAAATAGAGGAAGAAGAGAGAAGGAGAGAAGAGCAGTTAGAAGAATAAGAGGTGCCAGAGAAGCAAGATTCTTAATCTGTGGCCTCCCCTTCTGTGTCATTGAAGACAACTTTTCTTTTTTTTCTTTTCCACTTTTTTTAGAATAGATTTTGGTATATTCTTATCATCTTCCTCTGCTATTTGGGGAGACTTGGAATTCTTTCCTTTTAGCTTCTTATTCTTATTTTTATTTGCTTGCTGTTGTCGGCGAATGGCTGCCCAGTTATAAACCTTCTGCTGCTCATTATCCTCTTTATCTCTTTGAAATTTTGCTCCCTTTCTTTCTGCTTGTTCTTTATCTTGTTTGGCAATGGACTCAATCATCCTTTTGTTTAGTGATGAAAACTCTGAATGGTCTTTATATTGTGCCAATTCTTCTTTTTGTGTAAGAATAATTTCCTCCATTTTACTACGTTTTTTATTCTTAACTTTTACAAGAATATTCAAGAGTGTAAAAGAACAAGTATTCAGAGCATCATTCCATTCATCCATGTCCTCTGTGTTATCAAATTGGAAGGAGGGGAATTTTTTTATTCGCAAGCCTCTTGTATTCGCTTAGTTTCAATATATTTATTAAAGGCTATAGTATCCCACATTAGTCTCAAATCAGTGATCAAGGACTGTTCTAAAGTTCTGAATAGTCTTTTCACCTCTGGGTTTTCAACCACCAGATCTTGCATTGAAAATATTGTATTAAAATATTCCTGTCTGGTTTGTATGTCAAAAAAATCCTCATGATTAGAGGCTACACATATAGGTGGACAGTCTTTAAGGTTAGGTTCAACAGTGTCAGTGTCAATTCCTGCCATGTTACAAATAAACAAATATATCTGTGTGCAAAAACAGCAAATGAGCCTGCCTAATAGGGATACCTTGTAATAACGTTTCAAGTGAGGCAGATGAAGCAAAAGCACATAATATTGAACAGTGCAAATTTTTGGTAAACTTGGGGACTAGTGTCCAAAAAGGTGTAAGGCCACAATAAACACGACAATATTATCAGCATATATATGAAAAATACCTAACAAAGACCAAAAAATTGGTGACTTGACAGCATATGTTCATCTGAAACAACGTAGCAGTTATTGAATGCGGCTTATCTTTAGATATGTGCGATTCATTTCGGATCGATTAAAATTCGGAATTCGGAATTCGGAGATTCGGATCGATTCGAATTTCCGAATTAAAATACTGCCGAATCTACGAATAAATCCGAATTAGTTCGGATTTATTCGGTAGATTCGGATGGCAATGGATTACACTAGTATTGTACAGTATATTAGGTTATATCACTCTGCTATGGGTTACACCTAATATACAGTACATAATACTAGTCTAATACACAGCATATCCCACCTAACACATACTAAAATTCTGAATTTCCGAACTGAACAGAATTGAACCGAATCCAGCCGAATTTATTCGAATCCGAATTAATCCGAAACAAATTCATTCGAATTTTTTCGAATTCGAATCGATCCGAACAGAAATTAGAAAAAAATCTGAATCGATCCGAACCGAAACAAAACAAATTTTTTGATCATGCACAAGTCTACTTATCTTACACACCATAGGTTTGAGCTGATGTCCGCAAGTAGTAATTAACAGCACTTACTTCAAATCTTAAGAGATGCAGGGCAGGATCGTCTTGAGCGGTTCCAGAATCAAGGCACTGATACAAACGAAGGGGTGACGATCCTGGCAACTTCCGAATCTCACAGTGCTAAGCCGGAAGTGAATCCGGTAGGTAATGGTCAGTTCCTCAAGAGAAGCGGAGAGCCGTAGCCGTGGCGAAACCAAGCCACTAAGGGATAAGTGCAAAGGGAGAAAGGCAGGCTCTGCACACAGGAATCCATATAAAAAGATTTTTAATGAAAAAGATTAAAAAATACAAAAAGCAGCTGCAAACACTGAGTGCACAAAAAAAGGTGAACAAGGCAGGTAGACAAACTGACACTGATGTCTGACTAGTTTCACGTCTTCCCACAACGCTTATTCATAGACATTTGGGATGTGGTAGGTAGATACTTTAAAAAGGGGAAGCCAGCTCATGATTGGTTAATCAGTATACTCATTTTAAGCCAACAGCTGCTTCTTATATAGACCTTAATTAAACCACCTATACTACACACCCACTGATATAAGTTAAAAACAAAAGGAACCTAACCTAAATAAACATTACAATATATGTTGCAGTGAGACAAACTTTCAACTTGTAGCACCAAACAAAATCTATTGAATTGAATGGTTGCGCTTGAGCGAAGTTGGCTGCGCTAACCCTTCTCTGGTTAACAAACTCTACCATGGACTTGTAATATCAAAGATGCGCGATAATGGTAGCGCAGTCAAACAAAACTGGTTATTTATATCTCACTACTTGTAATATGGCCCTAAATGTGCTTTTGTAGAAATGTAAAGTAATGAACATAGATTTATGTGTTTAATGTTGAGCTACATGATAAACTAGTGTTGTATCAGTGTTTCTCCAGGTAACTGGTATACTATCCTTCCGTCCTATACTAGTGCCGAATGTGATCCATAAATACAGTGCCTAGACCATTCTAGTGGTATTTTATAGTGCTCTTTCCATAAGTCCGCCAGTGTTCTCGTTGCCTGCTGTTGTTTGCACAGCTTAAAGGGACATACTACTCATATGCTAAATCACTTGAAACTTATGCAGTATAACTGTAAAAAGCTGACAGGAAAATATCACCTGAGTATCTCTATGCAAAAAAGGAAGATATTTTACCTCACAATCTCCTCAGCTCAGCAGAGTAAGTTCTGTGTAAAAAGTTATAATCAGCTGCTCCCAGCTGCAGGTAAAAAAATAAAAAAAATGAAGAAATGAACAGCAGCCAATCAGCATCAGCAGTGCTGAGGTCATGAACTCTTAGTGTGATCTCATGAGATTTGACTTAACTCTCATGAGATTTCATAGTAAGCTTCCTTTACCTGATTGGTGAAATAATCTGAGAGTGCACGAAGCTCATCCTTTCAGTTGTCCCGGGACAGACATACTAATATGCTGCTTAGAAATCCTTTACAATGGGAGGTGGCTACTGAGGAACTTTTGAGGTAAAATATCTTTCTTTTTTACATAGAGATGTTCAGGTGATATTTTCTAATCAGCTTTTTACAGCTATACTGCATCACTTTCAAGTGTTTAAACATTTGGGTATTATGGCCCTTTAACCAATGAGATGACCTTTTGGAGATACTTGCGCTTTGTTCAGAAGATAAGGAATAGTAAAAACATCCAAGCAGGTGTGAAGATGAATAGTATGCGAGCGCGTTCAACGTATAAAGTACCTAATTATATATACAACATTAACAAAATGAAACAATTTGTGTTTTTTGTGTTTTTTTACTGAAAAATAAATATTTATTTGTGTCTTTGTTCGTTTTGGTCTGTGAAGTGCTGTATGTGTGTGTATGAGTAATGTGTAAAAACGTGTGCACTAAAAAAAGATCATGTTTTATGAAAATATGTTTTTGTCCATAACACAAAAACTACACAAATAAACTACACAAATAAAAAATTAAACATTTCCGTTTGTTAATGAGGAAGTGTTCTCCCATTGGATGGTTATTGCTTCCTTCCATGAGAGCCTTCAGAAAGTGAAGTATTTCATGTCTACATAAAGTACACGTGAAATGGCCTTAACATATACTTCTTCATTTGTTTCTCTAGTAGGAAAACAAGACAGAATGGCAAACTGTTAAATCCCGATCACAAATACATGATTGCTGATAACCCATATAGGGGCAGGATTACGAATAGAGCACAATTTACCGTTCCCATTCACAAACTAACAGCTAGATTAAGAGTTTTTGTCGGTAAGGCTTGCGGTGCTAACGCTCAGTTTCAGCTCACCGCTCACCTACAAACAACGCTGGTATTACAGGTTTTTCCAACCCCGACGTTAGCCTCTAAAAAGTGAGCGGAGAGCAAAATTTAGCTCAACATCTCACCTCAATACCAGCGTTGCTTACGGTAGCAGTGAGCTGGCTAAACGTGCTCATGCACGATTTCCCCATAGGAATCAATGGGGCAGAATCGGCTGAAAAAAAAACAAACACCTGCAAAAAAACAGCGTTCAGCTCCTAACGCAGCCCCATTGATTCCTATGGGGAAACACATTTTATGTTTACCTCTAACACCCTAACATGAACCCCGAGTCTAAACACAACTAATCTTGCACTTATTAACCCCTAATCTGTCGCCCCCGACATCATCGCCACCTGCATTATATTATTAACCCCTAATCTGCCGCTCAGGACACCGCCAACACCTACATTATACTTATGAACCCCTAATCTGCTGTCCCTAACATCGCCGACACCTACATTTTATTTATTAACCCCTAATCTGCCCCCCCAACGTCGCTGCAACTATATTAAATTTATTAACCCTTAATCTGCCGCTGCCAACGTCGCCGCCACTATAATAAAGTTATTAACCCCTAATTCTAAGTCTAACCCTAACAGCCCCCTAACTTAAATATCATTTAAATAAATCTAAATAAAATAACTACAATGAAATAAATTATTCCTATTTAAAACTAAATACTTACCTATAAAATAAACCCTAAGCTAGCTACAATATAACTGATAGTTACATTGTAGGTAGCTTAGGGTTTATTTTTATTTTACAGGCAAGTTTGTATTTATTTTAACTAGGAACAATAGTTATTAAATAGTTATTAATTATTTAATAAACTACCTAGCTAAAATAAATACAAATTTACCTGTAAAATAAACCCTAACCTAAGTTACAATTACACCTAACAGTACACTATAATTAAATAAATTACCTAAACTAACTACAATTAATTACAATTAAATTAAATAAACTAAAGTACGAAAAAAACACTAAATTACAGAAAATAATAAAATAATTACAAGAATTTTAAACTAATTACACCTAATCTAATCCCCCTAATAAAATAAAAAGGCCCCCAAAGTAATAAAAATCCCTACCCTATACTAAATTACAAATGGCCCTTAAAAGGGCTTTTTGCGGGGCATTGCCCGAAAGTAATCAGCTCTTTTACCTGTAAAAAAAAACCAATACCCCCCCACCAACATTGAAACCCACCACCCACACACCCAACCCTACTCTAAAACCCATCCAATCCCCCCTTAATAAAACCTAACACTAACCCCTTGAAGATCACCCTACCTTGAGACGTCTTCACCCAGCCGGGCACAAGTGGTCCTCCAGAGGGGCAGAAGTCTTCATCCGATCCGGGCAGAAGTCTTCATCTTATCCGGGCAGAAGTGGACCTCCAGACAGGCAGAAGTCTTCATCCAGGCGGCATCTTCTATCTTCATCCATCCAGAGCAGAGCGGGTCCATCTTCAAGCCAGCCGACGCGGAGCATCCTCTTCTTCCGACGACTCCCGACGAATGAAGGTTCATTTAAATGACGTCATCCAAGATGGCGTCCCTTGAATTCCGATTGGCTGATAGGATTCTATCAGCCAATCAGAATTAAGGTAGGAAAAATCCTATTGAAGTTCAATCCTATTGGCTGATCCAATCAGCCAATAGGATTGAGCTCGCATTCTATTGGCTGATCCAATCAGCCAATAGGATTGAGCTTGCATTCTATTGGCTGTTCCAATCAGCCTATAGAATGCAAGCTCAATTATATTGGCTGATTGCATCAGCCAATAGGATTTTTCCTACCTGAATTCCGATTGGCTGATAGAATCCTATCAGCCAATCGGAATTCAAGGGATGCCATCTTGGATGACGTCATTTAAAGGAACCTTCATTCGTCGAGAGTCATCGGAAGAAGAGGATGCTCCGCGTCGGCTGGCTTGAAGATGGACCCGCTGCGCTCTGGATGTATGAAGATAGAAGATGCCGCCTTGATGAAGACTTCTGCCCGTCTGGAGGTCCACTTCTGCCCGGATCGGATGAAGACTTCTGCCCCTCTGGAGGACCACTTGTGCCCGGCTGGGTGAAGACGTCTCAATGTAGGGTGATCTTCAGGGGGTTAGTGTTAGGTTTTATTAAGGGGGGATTGGGCGGGTTTTAGAGTATGGTTGTGTGTGTGGGTGGTGGGTTTTAATGTTGGGGGGGTATTGTATTTTTTTTTACAGGTAAAAGAGCTGATTACTTTGGGGCAATGCCCTGCAAAAAGCCCTTTTAAGGGTTATTTGTAATTTAGTATAGGGTAGGGATTTTTATTATTTTGGGGGGCTTTTTTATTTTATTAGGGGGATTAGATTAGTTGTAATTAGTTTAAAATTCTTGTAATTATTTTATTATTTTCTGTAATTTAGTGGGTTTTTTTTAATTTAATTGTAGTTAATTGTAGTTAATTTAGGAAATTATTTGAATTATAGTGTAGTGTTAGGTGTAATTGTAACTTAGGTTAGGTTTTATTTTACTGGTAAATTTTTCTTTATTTTAGCTAGGTAGTTATTAAATAGTTAATAACTATTTAACAACTATTGTACTTAGTTAAAATAAATACAAAGTTATCTGTAAAATAAAAATAAACCATAAGCTAGATACAATGTAATTATTAGTTATATTGTATCTAGCTTAGGGTTTATTTTACAGGTAAGTATTTAGTTTTAAATAGGAATAATTTATTTAATTGAAGTAATTTTATTTAGTTTTATTTAAATTATATTTAAGTTAGGGGGGGTTAGGGTTAGACTTAGGTTTAGGGGTTGATACATTTAATATAGCTGCGGTGATGTTGGGGGTGGCAGATTAGGGGTTAATAAATGTAGGTAGGTGTCGGCGATGTTAGGGCCGGCAGATTAGGGGTTAATATTATTTAACTAGTGTTTGCGAGGCAGGAGTGCGGTGGTTTAGGGGTTAATATATTTATTGAAGTTGCGGTGATGTCCGGTCGGCAGATTAGGGGTTAAAAACTTTAGTTAACTGTTTGCAATGTGGGGGGGCCTCGGTTTAGGGGTTAATAGGTAGTTTATGGGTGTTAGTGTACTTTTTAGCACTTTAGTTAAGAGTTTTATACTACGGCGTTAGCCCATAAAATTCTTAACTACTGACTTTTAAATGCGGTAGGAGTCTTGACAGGAGAGGCTGTACCGCTCACTTTCTCCAAGACTCGTAATACCGGCGTTAGGAAAATCCCATTAAAAAGATAGGATACGCAATTGACGTAAGGGGATTTGCGGTATGCTCGAGTCGCGGAAAAAAAGTGAGCGGTACACCTGTACCTGTCAGACTCGTAATACCAGCGGGCGTTAAAAAGCAGCATTGGGACCTCTCAACGCTGCTTTTTAAGGCTAACGCAAGACTCGTAATCTAGGGGTAACTTTGCTAGAAGTAAGTTTTTGCTAAAATAAAAAAGTGGTAACTGGCGCTAATGGTTAGATTAGCTAGGATAACCATTAGCGCCAGTTACCACTTTTTTATTTTAGCACTCACATTTTTTAAACTACTGAGGAGGAGTAGTTTTTCTAACTAGGCATTTAGGATAACAGTTAGCGCCAATGCTCACTTCTAACACTAGAAGTAAGTTTTTTACAGGCGTCGTGTAGCACGCGTATACATATTACAAGTTAATAATAAAAGGTTTTCGGACAATCGCTATCCCACAAAGAATTCAATGGAGTTCAAAAGAGGGAAAACAACTTAATATGGCAAACTTGATTGCGTTTTCTCAAATGTGCGAACCTGACATCAAGTATGAATATTTTGCATTCCAATGTTCTTCACATAGCAGAAAATGTTTTATTTATTCTTAAATACATATTTATATATATATATATATATATATATATATATATATATATATATATGATGTTTTTTTGGTAAAATAGATATCTCTACCTATATATAGATGATTATTTATAGGAATATATATATATATATATATATATATATATATACAGCATATATATATATATATATATACAGATATATATAGGAATATCTATTTTAAAATACCTAGAGCATATTCCCCTATGTGAAGAACTTTAGAATATGAAAAATGTACAGTAAAAATTTAGTTAAACACGTTATTATTAAATATGAATTTTGTATAAATATGATTTTACATGTTGTCAGGTATTTGACTGCAAAGGGCTCCAATGCACTTATATATATGTCTATAAATTTAAACATATGTATTTATGTGCCTTTAAATACATATATACACATAAATGCATATGTACACACACACACACACACACACACACACAAATATAATTCTACTCTGTCAAAAGCATTACTAGGCTAAAAGAAGTTTCACCCAGGTGGTAAATCGCCATGGAACAGGCTAACAATGCTATTGAGCTAGTTGTTTGTTCCTGTGAGTGCACTTCTCTGTGTGTGTGTGTGTGTGTGTGTATGTATGTATGTATGTATGTATGTATGTATGTATGTATGTATATATATATATATATATATATATATATATATCTCGGATCCCACTCTCAAACTCATACAATTGAATGAAATGAAGATTAAGTTCCTCGAAAGGGGCTATGCCCTTAGCATGGTTGATGAAATTTTGAACGCGGTGACACATCTGGATCAGACGGCTCTTACACAGAGAAAACCGAAAGACAGCAAGGAGATTAAAAATTCGGCTATCAATTTCATTACCAATTACACCCCAGTGACTAAGAAGGTTGGGGATGTTCTCAGGAGATATTGGCACCTGGTCAGAGAAGACCGAACTATACCATTCAGTGATACTCCCCCCCCTAGAGTGGTCCACAGAAGTGGACGCAGTTTAAAGACACTACTTATGAAAACCAATCCATTACAGGGTGGAAAGACCTGGCTAGCCCAAACAAATAATGGCTGCTACATAAGTGGCAGCTGTGTGACGTGTAGCACTCTAACAGGTAAAAAATTCCACCACCCCAAATCCACCAAAACATACCATATCAGACATTGGCTCACCTGCACATCACAATACGTGGTTTACATTCTCTCCTGTCCGTGTGGTTGTTACTATGTAGGAAAGACGAACACAACATTCAGCTAACCACAAGAGCGCCATAAGGGTGGTTCTCAAAGATGAGCAATTGGACCAACCGGTTGCCCGGCATTTCTTGGACTTAAAACATCCCATTTCATCATTAAGAGCGATGCTCATTGACAGGGTAGCTCCCCTAAGGAGGGGAGGTGACAACACAGAGCTGCTACGCTGTGAAACCAGGTGGATCTTCAGGCTTAATACACTGGCACCCCATGGATTAAATGTACACATTGACTATGCCTTGTTTTATTAAATTATTCAGGACTGCTGTACGTATACCTATCTGGTTATGTGACACCCACACCTTATTACTCCTGTGACATGGTAGTTTTGGTTTACAGTGGACGAGCTAATTTTGATTGACCGTTATGACATTGTATACAGGGCACTCCATATTGTGATGAACATTTCTCCCCTTTCTTGTTGGATTGATCTCACTTTTGTTTATCTCGTCTGCGTAGTTAGTTGTGAGGGGCCCCATTAATATTGATGCTGGATATTTTATACTTGTATCCCCCCATTGTATCTCTTTTTTCTCCCTTGCACCCTGATTGTCTAGCCTACTTATTTCTTTCCTCTTAGTGGAGATTCATCAACTTCTGTTGCATTTCTTTTGACTGATATATGTGCACTTGTTGGGTGATGTATCAGAGACCAGCCCCTATTTATGGCTAGATAGCATACCTCGTGACAACTAGAGGGACATGTGTGGAGGTTTATTTACCAGTTATTCCTTATATACCGTGCCATATTTCTTAGTATAGAATCTCTGGATACACGTCACGCCTAGCTACTCTAATATTGCATTCTGTCAGCCGTTTAGGAATCAGTCCGGGGTGCAACCCAACTGCTAGCGTGAATAGTAAAACACACGCTAGCACACTGAGAAATAACCAGGACGTGACCCACTCAGGAAACAGATGAGATTGGTTACAAAAAATAATAATTGTTCCAGTACGCAGGAAAGCCACAAAAGAAAAAAACGTCCCTTTAAGCAGGTTAGGAAAATATAAAGATAATGCTCTATTTGCAGCTTGTAAAAGTAAATGTCCCTTTAAGCAGACTTGTAACAAACAAAAAGACAAAGTTCTCTTTTGCAGCTTGTAAAAGTAAATGTCCCTTTAAGCAGGCTTGTAACAAACAAAAAGGCAAAGTTCTCTTTTGCAGCTTGTAAAAGTAAATGTCCCTTTAAGCAGGCTTGTAACAAACAGAAAGACAAAGTTCTCTTTTGCAGCTTGAAAAAGTAAATGTCCCTTTAAGCAGGCTTGTAACAAACAAAAAGGCAAAGTTCTCTTTTGCAGCTTGTAAAAGTAAATGTCCCTTTAAGCAGGTAGTAAATAGGAAAATATATCCAAGAAAAGATTGAGGGATAAGGCATAAGCAAGGTCAGGCAGGCAGAAGTCAGTATCCAAACATCAGTAGCAGGGTTAAGGCAAAAGCAAGGTCAGGCAGGCAGTAGTCGGTATCCAAACATCAGTAGAAGGGTTAAGGCAAAAGGCTAGGTCAGGCAGGCAGAAGTCGGTACACAGAATAGAAAACAGATCTTGGTAAAGTACTCACAAACTCCAAGGGAAACAAACAAACGGGCCCCGAGTAAGATCTCCCACCGTGGTTTAAAGGCAGGAGCGGCGACGTCATCAGAGGGGTGTGTCAGAGGATGCGTCACGTTGCTAAGCAACGTGACGTCAATCACACAGAGAAGATCCGGGAGCCGCGGTGACACGGCGATGAACGGACAAAATCATGACACATTCTTTATTTTCTACGTCTGGGGTACAGCGAATTGGTATTAGTGGATCCCAGGTGATGTATAGGATTCTATAATTTGTTTCATAGTTTCTATTTTGCTATGTACTCCCTTATGACTGGTATGTTTTGGATGACTTTTCATATATTTTATTTGCTATCCATACATACACAGGTTTTGACGGTGCCGGTCCAGTTGATCGATACATGACAGCTGAGCCTATAAGCATGCTTGTGTGATTCATTGTATCATTAGTAAACGTCCTTGGCGTCTGAAGCATATTCACCTGATGTCAATTCCCTATTAGCTTAAGTAACGCAATTTAAGGTTGAGCTGGTTGGTGATGCGGATCATGTTTATTTTTGTCTGGGAGCACGGCTGGCTAGCCACATTAAGGTAAGATCTGCTTGTTTCTATTCTATATTGTATGGCTGAACTAACAGTAGCTACCTTGATTTTCATGGAATCAGATATGTTAGGACGGGAATTATGCCTTGTGTTTTCATAGACCCCCAGAATTGTATCACTGTGGTTGTGTCTTTATATGTGGAGTCTGCGCTTGTAAAATTAGGGTTAAAAGTACCTTGCACAGTCTGAGACTTTGTGAGCATGTGCATGCCCTGCTTCGAGCGGCTTGTCCAGTACAGGCAGTGCTAGTTTGGGCTGTACTGTAGACCTTGGGTTTAATTAGGGTCTTTATATACTATTTTATACTATATACTATATACTATTTTAAGTGTATTCTACTAGTTCCCTTTGTATTTTTCTATGTGACCAGTGTGAGAGGTCGTAGTTCCTGTTATATAGTTGGTTAGTATGCCCTTAATTAGCGACAGTCTCGCTGGGGCCGCTATGCACTTGTTATATCTAGCAACTCGCATTAGTGGCATTGAATACATCTATGTTACAGAGGGTGGTTGTCTTCACTCTATGGTGTGCTCTGATAGTAGGCTTATGGCTTTAGTTGTTTGGAGGTTACCGGTACGTTTGGGTGCATAGTGATAAGGTTACATAAAGGACTTTGCGCATTCCATCCTGCGCTCCATGTTGGGGCCAGAGTTCTGCTCCGGTATCCCGGGTCTCAGTAGTGCCCCTGGTTTACTGATTTATATGTATTTTTGGGTATTTGCCAGTGTCTCTTTCAAGTTTGGTTTTTATCCCATTGAGCACTGGGCCAGGCAGGCATAGGTTGGGTCCCGCTAACAGAGACTCTGCCTTGCATAATACATTGCATTCTAGTTACACTGTAACCAGGTGTTTTTTATACATAATTTGTGTTTGATAGTTTGATTGTCATGCTTAGTTACCCTAATCCAGATCAGAGTGTCAATTTATCTGTTTTGGTTTTAATTTGTGCATAGAGTAACGATGGTGTTGGGTGTAAATGGTGTATGTCATCACTTGTATCACACTACATAAGTTTCCTGTTTATGTTTTTTTTGCATAGATATAACTTGTCTTGAGGAAGGCTCAGGGGGATATTTATCAAGCCGTCAACCGCAAATATGCTGGAATTCTGAAGCGTAATTGTTGCAAGTTGCAAGTTTGATCCAACCTAGTTATCAAAGCCTACAGACCGGCAAAAGTTGAAATCTGTGACGTAACACACGATCTGCCGGTCTCAGTCTGACGCAGATCATTGCTTACGTCATTTCAGATGTTCCGAATACACATTCAACTCTATTTGACACTTTTTCAAAGTTATCAAATAGTTAATAGGTACGCTCGCGGCTATTCTGGCCCAGCGTATCTGGTTTTCAATCCGCCACCCTGGAGGCCGTGGATGCTATAGGAATCAATAGGAGTCTGAAAGCAGTGAAAGCTTATGTTCAATGCTGCCAGATATCCCATTTCTATGGTAGAAAACAAGTTACGTTTACACCTAACACCCTAACATAAGCCCTGAGTCTAAACACCCCTAATCTGCCGCCGCAACCTAAATACAATTTATTAACCCCTATTCCGCCGCTCCCCAACACCGCCGCAACCTAAATAAAGTTATTAACCCCTATCCCGCCGCTCCCGGACCCCGCCACCACTAAATAAATGTATTAACCCCAAAACTCTGGCCTCCCAAATCACTACCACCAACTAAACCTATTAACCCCTAAACCACCAGCCCCCACATCGCCATAAACTAAATTAAGCTATTAACCTCTAAACCTAACAACCCGCTAACTTTAAATTAAAATGACAACATCCCTATCTTAAAATTTAAACTTACCTGTATAATTAAATTAAACTATTTTTAAACTATTAATTAACCTACCATAACTATTATACTACAATTAAATTAAACTACCAATTAAATTAACTAAATTACATTTAAAAAAAACCTAACCCTGCTCAAATTATTTAAATATACTATTTAACCTTATTAAAAATGACTAAATTAAAATAAAAAAATAAACGCTAAATTACAAGAAATAAAAAACACTAAATTACGGAACCCCCCCCCCCTACATTATCAAAAATAAAAAAGAATTACACCTAATCTAATAGCCATATCAAAATACAAAAGCCCACCCAAAATAAAAAAAACCCTAGCCTACAATAAACTACCAATGGCTCTTTTACCTGTAAGAAACAATACTCTATAATGCACTATAGACAAAGGTAAATGTTACATTGCATAGGAATTGCATATTTTATGTTTAAATAGTTTTTATTGAAAATTTTTACAACATGTAAATAAAGCAAATGTATTACATTCTCATTCCTTCTGAAATAAAGGCATTTAATCCGCACCAGTAGCTGGTAGCACCTATCTGAAGGCCTTTATGAATATCTATCGTTTCCAGTATGAAATTAACAGATCTTAGTGCAGCTTCAATTTAACATTTATCAGAGTTTACACACAACAGAAAAACAAGGTTGTGTAGTGAGTTGCGCTAACACCAAGCTAGACAAATTTTAAAACTAAACTGAATAACAAGTTAATAGGAAAGAAAATAGAAAAGGGAGAGGGCGGGGGAGGAGGGGGGGAAGCAGCAAAAAACAAACAAAACAAAAAAAAAAACAGTGACTCTTTTCATATATAGCACATTACCTTGTAGATAAAGACTTCTGTTCCATGGCACACTCTGTCGTCCTGAAATCGGCTCTATCTAAGTTAGATTTCTAGTTGTTTGTTCCTGTCTACCTATCCAGTAGAACCATACCTTTTGCATTGTCTCCCTATTGTTTAGGATTCCCGCTGCCTCTTCATACATGTTATACGTGAGTTGTATTTCATTGTATATCTCTGTCCATGACGGAGCCCCTGTCTTCCAATATCTCGCAATACATATTTTAGTGATTGTGCATAGAATTCTAATTAAAGTGTTCAGGTGTCTGTGGTAAATATCTATGTGTTCGTGTAACAGTGCCTGTTGTATAGTGAGGGTAAACTCCTCATCTACCAACTGCCCTATAAGCAAAGACAGGCTTCTCCACACTTCTTGGATAACCTCACAGTCCCACCACATGTGTCTGTATGTACCTCTCTTTCCACAACCCCTATAACACAAATCGCTACCCTGAAAATTCATGTGAGAAGTCCTAACTGGAGTTAAGTACCATTGGAAGGCTGTTTTCAATGTGTTTTCCTTCAGATCAACGCTTAGTAGGCCCTTATCTCCCGACTGGAGTAGTGTTTCCCATTCTTGTCTATCTTTTACTATATCAAGTTCCTGTTCCCATGCTAGCATTATGCGCGTTTTAGGTGCATTAGGGGGGATTGAATAGCCACATAGAGTCTAGATATGGAGTGTTTGGACCTATGGGGATTGATGCTAGATATTTCCAGCACCGTGGACATCTTACTTGGTGTATGTTTAAGGAAGTCTCGAAGACTTCCTTAAACACCGAACCATTCTGTAAAATATCGGCCACTCTGTACAGGCCTTTGTTTTCCCATTTATGTAGGAGTTTACGTGTGTTCCCTTGTAATAGGTACCTAATCAGCATCAACAAGGAGTGTTTTGGAAGGATATCTTCTCTCTTCCTCACTCTCATCCATAACTTAGTTGTAAGGGCTCCTGTGCGAGTTTCTGGGTAATGTTTGCTAGCTCTAGTCTGTTGCGTGTCCCACAGACTAGAGTCCGAGTCTACCCTCCCTTCTAGTTCTGTCTCTAAAGTAATCCAAATGGGTTCCTCCATCTTTTTCAGTAACATCGCATCCTGTGCTGCTCTGGTAGCCCTATAATAATCCATCAAATTCGGACCCCCTACCCCTCCCAGTGATCTGTGTCGGTGAACTAAAGATTTTGAGATCCTAGCTGATTTTGTCCCTCTAATAAAGGTTGTAAGATCTGTCTGCAGTCTTTCTATGTCCGCATTGATGATTGCTATTGGCAATGCTCTGAATAAATATAGAAATCAGGGCAAAATAGTCATTTTGACTGCTGCTAGCCTTCCCAACCAAGAGAAATTGTATTTACTCCATTTTGTAATGTCTTGTCTAATTTTCCGGACTAGAGGTGGATAATTATACTTGTACAGGTGTTGTATCTGTTGTGGAAGATTAATCCCCAGGTATTTAAATGTATGTTTGACCCACTTAAAGTCAAAGTTTAACTCCAATAGTTTACGAGTTTGGCAGGCAATGGCTATGGGGAGAACTTCACATTTATCCAAATTAATTTTGTAGCCGGAGATGGCCGAAAAAGAGGTCAACACTGAGTATAAATTAGGTAAGGATATGAGAGGCTTTGTAATTGTTAGTAGAATGTTGTCCGCGAACAGGGCAAGTTTATATTCTGAATGTGCTATTTTAACTCCCTCTATGTCTGGGTATAATCTTATTCTGGCTGCTAGTGGTTCGATACAGAGCGCAAACAACAGAGGCAAAAGGGGGCACCTCTGTCTCGTACCATTAAATATAGGGAAGGTGTCAGACTTATAGCCCACCGCAGTCACTTGGGCCTGGGGCTGTGAGTAAATTGTTCGTATAGCTGTCATAAAGGAACCATCAAAGCCCATCTTTAAAATTGAAGGGTACAGGGTGTTAGTGGCGCCTCAAGCTGACTGTGTGTGTGGAGATATATAATAGAATAAAATAGATTAGAAAATAGATTATGGAGGGGTGTTGAGAAGCCCTAAAGATGTTGATAAACTGATTGTAGTGACTCAGATAATATATCATAAACGTGACAAAATAACGTCTAAATTGATAAATGGTAATTTAATTGGTGTAAAATGGTACAATTAAAATGCCTATATAGAACTAATCAGAACTTGATACATAAAAATGATACCTAAAAACATTGACACCGGTGTCTCAATATATTACAAAAACACACATAAGTTATAAAACCATTAATAAATGCTTGAAAATAAGATATTCCAGACTAATCCATGTACAAAAGTCAGTGATGGCAGCTCGTATACACAGGATATTGGTCTATATATACAGGGAGTGCAGAATTATTAGGCAAATTAGTATTTTGACCACATCATCCTCTTTATGCATGTTGTCTTACTCCAAGCTGTATAGGCTTGAAAGCCTACTACCAATTAAGCATATTAGGTGATGTGCATCTCTGTAATGAGAAGGGGTGTGGTCTAATGACATCAACACCCTATATCAGGTGTGCATAATTATTAGGCAACTTCCTTTCCTTTGGCAAAATGGGTCAAAAGAAGGACTTGACAGGCTCAGAAAAGTCAAAAATAGTGAGATATCTTGCAGAGGGATGCAGCACTCTTAAAATTGCAAAGCTTCTGAAGCGTGATCATCGAACAATCAAGCGTTTCATTCAAAATAGTCAACAGGGTTGCAAGAAGCGTGTGGAAAAAACAAAAACTGCCCATGAACTGAGAAAAGTCAAGCGTGCAGCTGCCAAGATGCCACTTGCCACCAGTTTGGCCATATTTCAGAGCTGCAACATCACTGGAGTGCCCAAAAGCACAAGGTGTGCAATACTCAGAGACATGGCCAAGGTAAGAAAGGCTGAAAGACGACCACCACTGAACAAGACACACAAGCTGAAACGTCAAGACTGGGCCAAGAAATATCTCAAGACTGATTTTTCTAAGGTTTTATGGACTGATGAAATGAGAGTGAGTCTTGATGGGCCAGATGGATGGGCCCGTGGCTGGATTGGTAAAGGGCAGAGAGCTCCAGTCCGACTCAGACGCCAGCAAGGTGGAGGTGGAGTACTGGTTTGGGCTGGTATCATCAAAGATGAGCTTGTGGGGCCTTTTCGGGTTGAGGATGGAGTCAAGATCAACTCCCAGTCCTACTGCCAGTTTCTGGAAGACACCTTCTTCAAGCAGTGGTACAGGAAGAAGTCCATCCTTCAAGAAAAACATGATTTTCATGCAGGACAATGCTCCATCACACTCGTCCAAGTACTCCACAGCGTGGCTGGCAAGAAAGGGTATAAAAGAAGAAAATCTAATGACATGGCCTCCTTGTTCACCTGATCTGAACCCCATTGAGAACCTGTGGTCCATCATCAAATGTGAGGTTTACAAGGAGGGAAAACAGTACACCTCTATGAACAGTGTCTGGGAGGCTGTGGTTGCTGCTGCACGCAATGTTGATGGTGAACAGATCAAAACACTGACAGAATCCATGGATGGCAGGCTTTTGAGTGTCCTTGCAAAGAAAGGTGGCTATATTGGTCACTGATTTGTTTTTGTTTTGTTTTTGAATGTCAGAAATGTATATTTGTGAATGTTGAGATGTTATATTGGTTTCACTGGTAAAAATAAATAATTGAAATGGGTATATATATTTGTTTTTTGTTAAGTTGCCTAATAATTATGCACAGTAATAGTCACCTGCACACACAGATATCCCCCTAAAATAGCTATAACTAAAAACAAACTAAAAACTACTTCCAAAACTATTCAGCTTTGATATTGAGTTTTTTGGGTTCATTGAGAACATGGTTGTTGTTCAATAATAAAATTAATCCTCAAAAATACAACTTGCCTAATAATTCTGCGCTCCCTGTATTGATATCTGATTTAAATACTGAAATGCAAAACAGAAGAATTGTTTTGAATAAAAAACATATATAATATTGCTAAAATTGCTAATATCAAAATAGCTGATACGGGGCTGTAAAAATTAAACAAAAAGATCCAAAATAAATTTGATATGTTGCTCAATTCACCCTTAAACAGGGGTAATCCTCTTATATGAGTTGATATTTCAGGATAGCAGCAGTATTTTGTATGCTGGGTTTATGTCCGGTTTTATGCCCAGATGGTATAGATGAGGTGCAAGTAATGCAAAGTTAAGTAAAGTAAAGAACTCCCATAACCAATTAATTTGATGTTGCTACAATTGCACATACTGAAGCGGTAGGAGTGTTGGAAAAAAACAGCAGTTTGAAGTTTTGAATAAGTGCGCACACTTTCACCATCTGCCACTGATTGGTCCTAAGAATCCGGCAGCTTTCACAGACCAAGGGAATCATCTAGGCGAGGACGCCGAAGAAACAGTGAGTAAATATTAAACACTCAAATCTACAACTCATACAGTGTCTGCCACATTTGTAATACTCACTTTGGAGACAAATAGAACTTTGCGACAATTGTGAACACACTAGTAAACTTTGTATCATTTGCATCTCAATTGCAAACCTGGGAATTGTATCACCATTGTGAATGTTTCAATAACTTTGCATTACTTGCACCTCATCTATACCATCCGGACATAAAACCGGACAGAAACCCAGCATACAAAATACTGCTGCTATCCTGAAATATCAACTCATATAAGAGGATTACTCCTGTGTAAAGGTGAATTGAGCAACATATCAAATTTATTTAGGATATTTTTGTTTAATTTTTACACCCCCGTATCAGCTATTTTTATATTAGCAATTTTAGCAATATTATATATGTTTTGTATTCACAACAATTATTCTGCTTTGCATTTCAGTATTTAAATCAGATATCGATATATATAGACCAATATCCTGTGTATACGAGTGAGCTGCCATCACTGACTTTTGTACATGGATTAGTCTGGAATATCTTATTTTCAAGCATTTATTAATGGTTTTATAACTTATGTGTGTTTTTGTAATATATTGAGACACCGGTGTCAATGTTTTTATGTATCATTTTTATGTATCAAGTTTTTCTGATTAGTTCTATATAGGCATTTTAATTGTACCATTTTACACCAATTAAATTACCATTTATCAATTTAGACGTTATTTTGTCACGTTTATGATATATTATCTAAGTCTCTACAATCAGTTTATCAGCATCTTTAGGGCTTCTCATATATATCTATATATCTATAGATATATATTTTACCAAAAAACCATCATATATATATATATATATATATATATATATACTGTGTGTGTGTATATATATATATATATATATATATATATAAACAATCCAAAAGAAAACAAATCCTCCCTCCAAAGGTCAGCAACCTGGGTGCAAATACGCAGTGAATATCCAAGCAAAAAAGGTTCACTCTCAGGAATTTAGGACAAACAGTGTCAACATTTATGTGATTGACGTTTCGGGGATCAAATAGTATTATTGTGGGGGTGGTGAAAGCTTTTAGTAGAAATCAGACCATAAATTGTGACAGTCTTGAAACAAGTCTATACTAAGTTTCTTTACTTGGCATGATTGACATATGCATCACTTGGTTCACTAAAGGGTTTGTTATATTAGCATATATTGTTTTACACAAATTGATTTGATTGCACGGCAATACCGGAAGTGATGCTGCAACAACTTCCTTGATCACTGAAACTAATAAATGTTGACACTGTATGTCCTAAATTCCTAAGAGTGCATCTTTTTTTGTTGGAATATATATATATAAAAATAGGTATTTAAGAAAAAAATAGAATATATTCTTCTATGTGAAGAACATTGGAATGTGAAATATTAATATTTCATGTCAGGTTAGCACACTTGATAAAATGGGATTTGGGTTTGAACGCGACTAATGGTTTTAGTTTTTTTCCACTTTTTGCGCTCTATTGAAATCTATGGGAGAATATGTTAATGCATATGCTATATTCTGGCTTTAGCTTTTTGAGCACATCGGCAAAAATCCGAAACTGAGATAAGTTAGTGCGGAAGCGATAAATAGCTCTTAATCAAACCCTGAATCTGAGAGGTTAACATCAGTAAAATGCCATCTCCATACAGTGCCATGTTATTAAGGTGTCTGTTTAACGTTCAGACCCAATATATCTGTATTATTTCTGATGTTAGTAGCTTACACCTCCATAGCTAGGACGAAAAAACGGCAGAGAGTGTGCAGCCCTGACAGGTTCCATTATATTTTGTGAAAGAATTAGAGAGAGATTCATTAAGTCTAATTCTTGCCTTTGGATTGTTATAGAGGGCAAATTTTTTATCAATCATACCATTTCCAAATCCAAAGCATTTTAATGTGTCTCCAAAAAGGTCCAATCTAACCTATCAAAGGCTTTCTCGGCATCCATTGCGAGGAAGATAGAGGGGATTTTATATTTTTATGCATATTCTAATATTAAGGACCTTAATTTTATTGTCCCTCTTCGCTATATGTGGGGTAAAGCCCACTTGGTTAGTGTGTATCAACTGGGGGAGAATTATATTAATCTGGGATGCTAAAATTGTAGTATAGAGTTTAATACTGATATTTAAAAGTGAAATCAGGCAAAAGTTGTAGGAAGTATCAGGTATTCTTCCTGGTGTTGGCAATACAGAAATATGGGCCTCCATATTATGAAAGTTAACATTTGAAGCTCCGTTCTGTAATGCTTAACTGTTCACTCACTATTTTTTACTTTACTACTTATCTTTCAAGTAGCAAAAATAGAGTACTATATCACTGGAGTGGGAGGCGATCAAAATCCCTAAACTCAAAATCCCTAATACCATAAAACAGAATCTTGAAATCCAGAAAGATCATAATCCCTGATGTCTAAAATCCAGAAAATCAAAATGCAGAAAGAACAAAATCCCAAAATTATAAAATCCCTAAAATCAAAACCCTATAGATACGATGTGCTGTGATATCCCTATCTTCACTATCTTTTTGCCTCTGTCTGGGGGGTTCAAGGGGGTGAAGCCAGTCTAACAGATGTTTTATACCGTCTGCTGAATGAGCACAGCATGTGTCCGGTGATCGCTTTTGGATTGGGGTTTCCTAAGTGTTGGTAATCTTGCGGGATTTTATTGTTTCGAGATTCTGGTTTTCGGTATTTTACAAGTTACAGATTTAATTTTTTTTAATATTCAGGATTATGTTGTGTCAGCATTTTTAAGTTTCGGTATTTAGAACTTCGGGATTGCGGCGTTCTGTCTTGTGTACTTCGGTCTTTTGATATAGACCCAACTGGAGTATAGCTGAAGTAGCAGTAAGATTGTAGGGCTAATTCTTGGTAGGTAGCAGACTAGCATTGGACATGGTCTCCTGACCTGCTTTTCTTGACATTTTGTAAAGTGCTGATGAGGTTTCTGAGTGGTAACTTCAATGGCTGTTCTGTAATTGCACCAGTTGAGATGCATCTCTGTTGGGTGTTGTTGGTGCAGTCTAATGCAGCAATCCTGCTTAAAGTAACAGTTAGATGGGGGTTTCAGTAATGGAAAAATATCTCCAGAGTCCCAACTGTATTAACTATACTGATCTCCTTCACATATACTGATTAGCAAGTGGTGTGCACAAATGTCTGACAAAGACGATGGTTAAAGGGGTACTAAATCCAAATTTTTTTCTTTCATGATTTAGATAGAGCATGCAATTTTAAGCAACTTTTTAATTTACTCCTATTAGCTCCTTTTGCTATTTTTATTTAAAAAGCAGGAATGTCAAGTTTACCAGTTGCCCCATTTTAAGTTCAGCACCCTGGATAGCCCTTGATTATTGGTGGCTACATTTAGTCACCAATAAGCAAACATAACCCAGGTTCTGAACCAAAAATGGGCCGGCTCCTAAGCTTTACATTCCTGCTTTTTAAATAAAGATAGCAAAGGAACGAATACAAATTTATAATAGGAGTAAATTAAAAAGTTGCTTAAAATTGCATGCTCTATCTGAACTATTAAAGAAAAAAATTGGGGTTAGTATCCCTTTAAGATTCATCAAATGTGGTTGATAATTTAGGACCAGTTAATGAGATTTCTGTGTAAGTTGCTACTTATTTTAACTCTTCACAGAATTCATATGGTAAAGCTCTGTTTATACTGGGCACCACTATCTTGTAGCTTGCGTATTGTTGCATCACTCAGAAGCAGTGCACTGTAATGTTACTGGCTTTTTGATAGCTGTACCTTGTACTTCAATTCAGCTCACCAAATAGTGTAATTCTCGTGGGATATTCCACTATCAGACCAAACTTAGCCAGTATTCTTCTTATCCCGGCGTCAAGGTGGAATGATAGGGAATATCCCAGAGCAGAGAAAGTTCGCAAAATGAGGTAAGCAGTACTCACATTATGCAGGGTAGTCTTTGGCGGCAGCAGGTAGGAGTCAGCGGTTAGGCAGTTCAAGGGTAAACAACTTAAAGGACTGGAAACAGACAGGATAGTTTTTGACGGCAACAGGCAGGGAATCAGAGGTTAGGCAGTTCAAGGGTAAACCACTTGATGGACTGGAAACAGACAGGATAGTTTCTGATGGCAATAGGTAGGGAATTCAGCGGTAAGGCAGTTCAAGGGTAAATCATTAGAATGGTCAGGCAGGCAGAGTTCGGCAACAGAATGGCAATCCAATATCTTAGGGTTAAGGCAAGCAGAGAATTTAAAACAGGCAGAGTTCATCAATGCTAAAGCAATCCAGAAATTCAGGGGTTAAGGCAAGCAGAGTATTTAAAACAGGCAGAGTTCATCAACGGTAAAGCAATCCAGCAATTCAGGGGTTTAGGCATGCAGCGTAGTCAAATAGGCAGAGTTCATCAACAGTAAAGCAGTCCAGCAATTCAGGGGTTAAGGCAAGCAGAGTAGTCAAAACAGACAGAGTTCATCAACGCTAAAGCAATCCAGCAATTCAGGGGTTAAGGCAAGCAGCGTAGTCAAACAGGCAGAGTTTATCAAGCAGTCTTCCATTCATGCCCTGGGAATATACAAACAAGATTATATGCCCCACGTAGATCCAACTTAGTGAAGTAGCGAGCATTCTGGAGAGAATCATAAAGTTCAGTGGTTAACAAAAAAGGATAGCGATTCTTGATAGTGATGTTGTTAAGGGCTCTGTAGTCGATACAGGGTCTGAGCCCACCATCCTTGTAACTGAAAAAAAAGAAGCCAGCCCCGACAGGAGAAGAGGAAGGGCGAATACAACCTTTAGCTAGGTTCTCTTGAATATACTCCTCCATGGCCTTGGTTTCAGCTTTGGAGAGTGGATAAGTCCTCCCATTAAGAAGTGGGGCTCCAGGAAAGAGGTCAATCTTGCAGTCATAAGGATGGTGGGGTGGCAGCACATCATCTGCTTTCTTTTTAAACACATCAGTAAAATCTGCATAAATTGAGGGAAGGCTTGAAGGGGTCTGTAGGCTTGTAATGGGGATGGGGCGTAATGGAGTAACTTTAGCCAGACAGGAGTGGAAGAAGGATGTACCCCAGGAGGCCATCTGTCCCTCAGTCCAGTCGAACTTTGGATTGTGTATACGGAGCCAAGGAAGACTGAGGATTACTGGTTGTGCTGGAGAATGAATGACATTGAACTGCAACTGTTCGGTATCAAGGACTCCCACAGTCATGGTTACGGGTGCTGATTTGAAATGGATTAAACCTGATCCAAGGGGAGTGCCAACCCAGAGCAGATATTTTAAGACAGTGTTTTTTCTGCAGAAGAGGTAACCCTGCCTGAATCATGAAACGGTGATCAAAAAATTTCCAGCTTCCCCTGAATCAATAAAGGCCTGAGTGTGGAAAGAATTCTGAAGAAAGGAGAGGGTAACAGGTACCATGATTCAAGAAGATTGAGGGGATTTAGTAGTGACCACGCTTAGAGGTACCCTAGTTTTAAGCATTGGCTTTTCCCGGCAGGGTATCACAGTTCTTTAGCTGGTATGAGTTAGAACCACAGTAGAAACACAGTCTCAATCTCCTTCTTCTTTGTCTTTTAGATTGGGTTTGAGGGAGGAAAGATCCATGGGTTCCTCTAGTGAGGTAACTGGAGATGTTGAAGGGGTAGAGGATGGTCTAGAGACCGAACGATTAGGAGGACGGGAAGGAAAGATTCTACAAGTTCTGTCTCTCTCAGCTTGTCTTCCCTGAAAGCGAGAGTCCAGAGTAATACAAAGTGCTATGAATACATCCAGGGAAATAGGGACATCATGATAGGTAAGCTCGTCCTTGATGCATTCATGCAAACCTCTCCTAAAGGCTGCCTTGAGAGCATTGCCATCCCAACTGGTCTCGAGTGCCAAAGTGCGAAACTCGATGGCGTATTTTGCCACAGTTCTATTACTCTGGCGGAGGTCCAAGAGTGAGTACTCTGCAGGAGCAGTGTGGCCGGAGGTCCTGAATACAGAAGATAATGCAGAGGTGAAGGCATCAGCATCGTTCAGGAGTTGAGCACTCTGTTCCAGAAGAGGAGAGACCCAGGCTAGGGCCTTGTCTTTCAGTAAGGATACAATAAAAGTGACCTTTGACTGATGAGACTGGAAGGTGTGGGGGTCATTGCGAAAGTGCAGCCTGCACTGGTTCAGGAAACCCCTACAGTCGGTAGTACCAGTATACTTGTCAAACAATGGTATCTGGGGTATACTTCCAGAAGCAGGGGAAGGAGCTGCGTCACTAGAAGCAGGTACTTGCTGTGTAACAACAGGAGCAGCGTTCTATTCAGCAACCAGTGAGGAGAGCAAATCGGTTATAGTCTGTAGTTTTGAATCCATATTCTGCAATTGTGCGGTATGTGATCCCAGCATCAAACCCTGATGAGTAACTGCATTTGCTACCTCATTTGGGTCCATAGCCCAAGTATAATGTAATGCTCATTGTATATTCCACTATCAGACTAAACTTGGCTAGTAGTCTTCTTATCCCGGCATCAAGCTGGAATGATAGGGAATATCCCAGAGCAGAGAAAGTTTGCAAAATGAGGTAAGCAGTACTCACACTATGCAGGGTAGTCTTTGGCGGCAGCAGGTAAGAATCAGTGGTTAGGCAGTTCAAGGGTAATATAACATAAATGTGAAAGCGTGAATTAAACTAAATAGTTCATTTAGTAGTGGAAGGATATGTCCATTCCTAGAGAGATCTCCTGGGACTGTAATTCTTCAAAATATTCCTCAAAATAGAAGGATAGATGACAAAAATAGTGTTACTCTGTAAACCAGCTGTAAACGTTTATAGATAAGGACAAATGGTTACTCAGATTTGATGGAGCTATTACAAGCTCTATATGATGCGCACACCTACTTTATACTGGTAGGAAAACAATATCTCACAATGGCAAAGGTATAAAAGAATATTTATTAATTACGTAACATAGTAACATAGTATATGAGGTTGAAAAAAGACTGAAGTCCATCGAGTTTAACCTATACAAATCTAAAATATATACAAAAAGCTCCAGTAAAGCTTAAATAATCACACTAAAAGGTGACCCATTCAATACTAACAATCATATCCATGAATTTTGTTTATAGACAGAAATGTATACAAACAATTTTTAAATGTATCTAGGGTATTGGCATTCACTACCTCCTTTGGTAATGAGTTCCACAATTTTATTACTCTTACAGTGAAAAAACATTTCACAAACAATTTTCTTGGAATAAACAGAGCTTCTGCCATCTCTGTATATATTTATAAAAAGTAATCATTTCACCTCTTAAGCACCTTTTTTCTAAAGAAAACAGACCCAGTTTGGCTAGTCTATCCTCATAGCTTAAATTCTCCAATCCCCTTATTAGCTGTGTGGCCCTTCTCTGAACTTTTTCTAGTTCTGCAATATCTTTTTTTGCAATCGGTCCCCAGAACTGCACTCCATACTCAAGGTGAGGTCTTACCAGGGCTTTATATAGTGACAGAAGTATGCTTTCCTCCCTTGAATCAATGCCTCTTTTAATACATGCTAGTATCTTATTAGCCTTTGAAGCCGCTGCCCTGCATTGTGCACCCATCTTTAGCTTGTTATCTATTACTACCCCCAAATCCCTTTCCTCCTGTGTTTGGCTAAGTCTTGTACCATTTAAATAATACATTGCCTGCTTATTTTTACTTCCAAAATGTAGAACCTTGCATTTTCCCGGATTAAATCTCATTTTCCATTTACCTGCCCATTTACCTGCCCATACTTCTAATTTTTGCAGGTCCCTTTGTAATGAAAGTTCATCCTGCGCTGACCTAATGACCTTACTTAACTTAGTATCATCTGCAAAAATAGAGATGTCACTATTTAATTCTTGCTCCAAGTCATTTATAAAAATATTAAAAAGAATAGGGCCCAGTACTGATCCCTGGGGGACTCCACTGATTACTTTTGTCCAATCTGAGTATGATCCATTTACTACTACTCGTTGCTCCCTATCTTTTATCCAGTTATTTATCCATGAGCTAACATTTTCAGCTATTCCCAGTTTTATCAAAGCCTTTGCAAAATCTAAGTATATAACATCAACTGATTCCCCTTTATCTATATTTTTACTTACTTCCTCATAGAATCTAATTCGATTAGTTTGACATGATCTATTTCTCATAAAACCATACTGATTAGAACTCATAATCTTGTTTACACGAATATGCTCATCAATATAATCCCTTATAATCCCTTCAAATATCTTCCCCACTATTGATGTCAGACTAACTGGTCTATAGCTTCCTGGATCATCCCTACTTCCCTTTTTGAAGAGTGGCACCACATCAGCTTTACGCCAATCCTGGGGTACCATGCCTGAGGATAATGAGTCTTGAAAAATTAAGAGTAGAGGTTTGTCTATAACAGTGCTAAGTTCCCTTAACACCCTTGGGTGTATGCCATCTGGGCCTGGAGTTTTATTTACCTTAATATTATACAATTTGTTCCTGATATCCTCTATACATAACCCAGTTAATGGTATGGGCTGGCATGTCCACCACTTTATTCCTTGACAAAGTTGCAAGTAGTACAGCGAAACGTACGTCGGAACTTCTCTTTCTCACTAATACTTCAAAACGTGCCAGTGATGCCAAGGAAGGAGTGATACCTTACCGGTATAGGGTTGTGGTTGGTAAGCGGTTCAGCTTCTGCCTCCATCCGTATACATCCGAGCTTGTGGTTAACTCTGGACTGCAATATCTTGTGTATTGTTTATCAAGGTCCCTTAACTATTGGTGTTCATGTAGCATTTGTGACGTTTTTATATATTTTTTATATTTTTAATAAATATTCTTTTATACCTTTGCCATTGTGAGATACTGTTTGCCTACCAGTATAAAGTAGGTGTGCACATCACATAGAGCTTGTAATAGCTCCATCAAATGTGAGTAACCATTTGTCCTTATCTATAAACGTTTACAGCTGGTTTACAAACTTACACTATTTTTTTCATCTCTCCTATTTTGAGGAATATTTTGAAGAATACAGTCCCAGGAGATCTCTCTAGGAATGGACATATCCTTCCACTACTGAATGAACATTTTAGTTCAATTCACGCTTTCACATTTATGTTATTTTGTTTCACTTTGTGGAATCATTTGTACATTTATCTGTTATAGTTCAAGGGTAAACCACTTGAAGGACTGGAAACAGACAGGATAGTCTCTGACGGCCATAGGTAGGGAATCCAGCGGCAAGGCAGCTCAAGGGTAAATCAATAGAATTGCCAGGCAGGCAGAGTTCGGCAACAGAATGGCAATCCAATATTTTAGGGTTAAGGCAAGCAGAGAAGTCAAAACAGGTAGAGCTCATCAACAGTAAATCAGTCCAACAATTCAGGGATTAAGGCAAGCAGAGTAGTCAAAACAGACAGAGTTCATCAACGCTAAAGCAATCCAGCAATTCAGGGGTTAAGGCAAGCAGCGTAGTCAAAACAGGCAGAGTTAATCAACGGTAAAGTGTTTAAGCAATTCAGGGGTTAAGGCAAGCAGAGTAGTCAAAACAGGCAGAGTTCATCAACGGTAAATCAATCCAGCAATTCAGGAGTTAAGGCAAGCAGATATTCAGAACAGGCAGAGTTCATCAATGGTAAAGCAATCCAGCAATTCAGGGGTTAAGGCAAGCAGTGTAGTCAAACAGGCAGAGTTCATGAACAGTTAAGCAATCCAGCAATGCAGAGTTTAAGGCAAACAGCGTAGTCAAACAGGCAGAGTTAATCAACAGTTAGGCAGTCCAGTAATTCAGGGGTTAAGGCAAACAGCGTAGTCAAACAGGCCGAGTTCAGCAACAGTGAATCAATACAGCAATTCAGCATACAGATATACAGCACCCAGGAGCACAAGAAGTAACACCTATACTTGGGCACAGATGAGAGAGACTGAGGCATTTACATAGGGAAGACAGGGCGGGCAGTGATGATGTCATCACCATGCTGCAGTTACACTGCCATATCCCTAGCAACAGAAGGAGTGCCTGTGTCCATGGCAACGGCCACAGCAGAGCAGAGGAGCAGCGTGACAAATTGAGAGCAGAAGCGTTACATTCTTGCTGTTTTATACACAATTTAAAAGTTACATAAAAAATATAAGCTCCAAGATGGTGGTTCAGGGAAAACAATAGCAATGTAAGTACTTACCCTCAGGTGAGGACTGTCAGCTTTTGGTCCAGGGGGAAAGTACAACCAAGTGACCCAGGTATATAAACTACCCCTTTTAAAATGCTATATTTGATATAAATAAAAAAAGAAGTTAGCAGTGGATCATTTGTTATTATGGGGCTACTTTTGCAGCATGCATGCAGGGCAGCCTACATTTATAGTCGAAATACAGGGGTTACTCTTAATGTAAAAGTGAAATATTATAGTCAGGAAACAAAAAAAAATGCCCTCTGGAAGCGTTTAAAAGATAATCAAATTTAAAAACAAGTACCTGCACTCAAAAGAAATATATTGCAGGATATATATATATATATATATATATATATATATATATATATATATATATAAAACCAGTTATTACTAGGTGGCAAATGAAAATGATCATGTCCGACAGACATCGCTGAATGCAGACGCTGTCAGCATTTAACATTGCACAAGCAGTTCTGGAGAACTGCTTGTGCAATGCCGCCCCCTGCCGATTGGCCACTAGCAGGGGGTGTCAATCAACCCGATCATACACTATTGGGTGGATTGCTGTCCACCACCTCAGAGGCCTGAAGGCTCGTGCAGAAACAGGTGCTTTATGGGGCATTGTTGAGAAAAAGAAAGAATGGCACTAGCACTACAATAATGTTAATACAGGGTTGCTCGAATTAGATTAGATTGATATATATTTATGTACGTATATATTTATCTATGCATATGCATATATCTGTACACACGTTCAAGTCTGTGTGTATATCAATCTTATTAGTGTAGCTTGTGGTGAGCTGGGGTGCTTGTGCACAAGAACAACTTTTGGATTGAGTCTAGAGCCCAAGAGAAGGGATCAAGACTAGAAATAGTGCACTTAGGCAGCACTCCCATCCCTGATTTGAGTGAATAGTAATGATAAACTCACATTCAGGACCAAAAAGTTTCTATTCAAAAAGGATTTACTTAAAACATAACTTTTATTCAACAATGGTTATAAAATCAATATGTGTATGTGTGTGCTTTAAAAACACATAGGAACTGGATTGTAAATATTGGCTAATGGTCAATTTGGCAACCTAGTTATACTGTTATAAGGGGCACCTCTGAGGGGTCCCACTTTTTTATATATATAGGTGCTTGTTTATATTTTGTATCATGCGCTAGGGGTGGATTGGAGTGTTTCACAATGGGTTCACACCTAGGTGCTGTATATGGCACTTACTAGGTTTGTGGTTAGACTAGTCAAATGTCTAATTCTGGTTTTGCATATAGGGTGTCTGATATAATAGTTGTCAGATTGACTTTTTCCAGACCTTCTACTCCGGTCTGGTTTAGTATATTTGACTTCAGACTCTCAGGTAATATGAAAAATTATACATTGGTTATTAAGCTTCTGTCAGTGCCCTAATATCTCATAAAATACTTTCGGACTTTATGTCTTCTGGGTGGAGATATATATGCCAGGAGTTGAATTGGAGTATCTTTTACAACTTATTATGGCATGTAATACTGATGGTGCCTAGAGTTCTTTGTCACTTTTATTTCAAGTGCAATCAATTAATAATGATACCAATGGATTTGATAGCAGATTTGTTGGAATAAATATAATACTAGCTTCCAATTGGTACACAGGGTCTACGTTACACCTTATTTAAAGCTGTAAGACATATACATTTTGGGATGAAGGATTGAATTTTCTTGGCTAAACAGGAATTTGCTTGGTGCAATATATTTCTTCTGTTATGTGTGATCAGTCCACGGGTCATCATTACTTCTGGGATATAACTCCTCCCCAACAGGAAATGCAAGAGGATTCACCCAGCAGAGCTGCATATAGCTCCTCCCCTCTACGTCACTCCCAGTCATTCTCTTGCACCCAACGACTAGATAGGATGTGTGAGAGGACTATGGTGATTATTCTTAGTTTTTATAACTTCAATCAAAAGTTTGTTATTTTACAATAGCACCGGAGCGTGTTGTTGCCTCTCTGGCAGAGTTTGAAGAAGAATCTACCAGAGTTTTTACTATGATTTTAACCGGAGTAGTTAAGATCATATTGCTGTTTCTCGGCCATCTGAGGGAGGTAAAAGCTTCAGATCAGGGGACAGCGGGCAGATGAATCTGCATTGAGGTATGTAGCAGTTTTTATTTTCTGAATGGAATTGATGAGAAAATCCTGCCATACCGTTATAATGACATGTATGTATACTCTACACTTCAGTATTCTGGGGATGGTATTTCACCGGAATTACTCTGTTTAAAGTACACTAAACCTTTTAATAGGTATTTATCATGTTAAACGTTTTTGCTGGAATGTAGAATCGTTTGCATTTTCTGAGGTACTGAGTGAATAAATATTTGGGCATTATTTTTCCACTTGGCAGTTGCTTGTTTTAATTGTGACAGTTTCGTTTCTCTCTCACTGCTGTGTGTGAGGGGGAGGGGCCGTTTTTGGCGCTCTTTGCTACGCATCAAAAATTTCCAGTCAGTTACTCTTGTATTTCCTGCATGATCCGGTTCATCTCTAAGAACTCAGGGGTCTTCAAACTTCTTTGGAGGGAGGTAGATTCTCTCAGCAGAGCTGTGAGACTTATATATTGACTGTGATTAAAAACGTTGCTCTGTAATTTTTATTTTCAAATTTAATTATTGTTAATTTACTAATGGGAACAAACCTTTGCTAAAAGTTGTGTTGTTTTTAAGGATTGAGACTATAACTGTTTTTCAGTTCATTATTTCAACTGTCATTTAATCGTTTAGTGCTTCTTTGAGGCACAGTACGTTTTTGTTAAATAAGATTGTAACCAAGTTGCAAGTTTATTGCTAGTGTGTTAAACATGTCTGACTCAGAGGAAGATACCTGTGTCATTTGTTCCAATGCCAAGGTGGAGCCCAATAGAAATTTATGTACTAACTGTATTGATGCTACTTTAAATAAAAGCCAATCTGTACAATTTGAACAAATTTCACCAAACAGCGAGGGGAGAGTTATGCCGACTAACTCGCCTCACGTGGCAGTACCTGCATCTCCCGCCCGGGAGGTGCGTGATATTATGGCGCCTAGTACATCTGGGCGACCATTACAGATAACATTACAAGATATGGCTACTGTTATGACTGAAGTTTTGGCTAAATTACCAGAACTAAGAGGCAAGCGTGATCACTCTGGGGTGAGAACAGAGTGCGCTGATAATACTAGGGCCATGTCTGATACTGCGTCACAGCTTGCAGAGCATGAGGACGGAGAGCTTCATTCTGTGGGTGACGGTTCTGATCCAAACAGATTGGATTCAGATATTTCAAATTTTAAATTTAAATTGGAAAACCTCCGTGTATTACTAGGGGAGGTTTTAGCGGCTCTTAATGATTGTAACACTGTTGCAATACCAGAGAAATTGTGTAGGTTGGATAAATACTTTGCGGTACCGGCGAGTACTGACGTTTTTCCTATACCTAAGAGACTAACTGAAATTGTTACTAAGGAGTGGGATAGACCCGGTGTGCCGTTCTCACCCCCTCCAATATTTAGAAAGATGTTTCCAATAGACGCCACCACACGGGACTTATGGCAAACGGTCCCTAAGGTGGAGGGAGCAGTTTCTACTTTAGCTAAGCGTACCACTATCCCGGTGGAGGATAGCTGTGCTTTTTCAGATCCAATGGATAAAAAATTAGAGGGTTACCTTAAGAAAATGTTTGTTCAACAAGGTTTTATATTGCAACCCCTTGCATGCATCGCGCCGATTACGGCTGCGGCAGCATTTTGGATTGAGTCTCTGGAAGAGAACCTTAGTTCAACTACGCTGGACGACATTACGGACAGGCTTAGAGTCCTTAAACTAGCTAATTCATTCATTTCGGAGGCCGTAGTACATTTAACCAAACTTACGGCTAAGAACTCAGGATTCGCCATTCAGGCACGTAGAGCGCTGTGGCTAAAATCCTGGTCAGCTGATGTAACTTCTAAGTCCAAATTACTTAATATACCTTTCAAGGGGCAAACTTTATTTGGGCCCGGTTTGAAAGAAATTATCGCTGACATTACAGGAGGTAAGGGCCACGCCCTGCCTCAAGACAAAGCCAAAGCTAAGGCTAGACAGTCTAATTTTCGTCCCTTTCGGAATTTCAAAACAGGAGCAGCATCAACTTCCACTGCACCAAAACAGGAAGGAGCTGTTGCTCGTTACAGACAAGGCTGGAAACCTAACCAGTCCTGGAACAAGGGCAAGCAGGCCAGGAAACCTGCTGCTGCCCCAAAGACAGCATGAACCGAGGGCCCCCGATCCGGGACCGGATCTAGTGGGGGGGCAGACTCTCTCTCTTCGCCCAGGCTTGGGCAAGAGATGTTCAGGATCCCTGGGCGCTAGAGATCATATCTCAGGGATACCTTCTAGACTTCAAATTCTCTCCCCCAAGAGGGAGATTTCATCTGTCAAGGTTGTCAACAAACCAGATAAAGAAAGAAGCGTTTCTACGCTGTGTACAAGATCTGTTATTAATGGGAGTGATCCATCCGGTTCCGCGGTCGGAACAAGGACAAGGGTTTTACTCAAACCTGTTTGTGGTTCCCAAAAAAGAGGGAACTTTCAGGCCAATCTTGGATTTAAAGATCCTAAACAAATTCCTAAGAGTTCCATCGTTCAAAATGGAAACTATTCGGACAATCTTACCCATGATCCAAAAGGGTCAGTACATGACCACAGTGGATTTAAAGGATGCTTACCTTCACATACCGATTCACAAAGATCATTACCGGTATCTAAGGTTTGCCTTCTTAGACAGGCATTACCAGTTTGTAGCTCTTCCATTCGGATTGGCTACGGCTCCAAGAATCTTCACAAAGGTTCTGGGTGCCCTTCTGGCGGTACTAAGACCGCGAGGAATTTCGGTAGCTCCGTACCTAGACGACATTCTGATACAAGCTTCAAGCTTTCAAACTGCCAAGTCTCATACAGAGTTAGTTCTGGCATTTCTAAGGTCGCATGGATGGAAAGTGAACGAAAAGAAGAGTTCTCTTTTTCCTCTCACAAGAGTTCCATTCTTGGGGACTCTTATAGATTCTGTAGAAATGAAGATTTATCTGACAGAAGACAGATTAACAAAGCTTCTAAATGCATGCCGTGTCCTTCATTCCATTCAACTCCCGTCAGTAGCTCAATGCATGGAGGTGATCGGCTTAATAGTAGCAGCAATGGACATAGTTCCCTTTGCACGTCTACATCTCAGACCGCTGCAATTGTGCATGCTGAGTCAGTGGAATGGGGATTACTCAGACTTGTCCCCTACTCTGAATCTGGATCAAGAGACCAGAAACTCTCTTCTATGGTGGCTTTCTCGGCCACATCTGTCCAGGGGGATGCCATTCAGCAGGCCGGACTGGACAATTGTAACAACAGACGCCAGCCTACTAGGTTGGGGCGCTGTCTGGAATTCTCTGAAGGCTCAGGGACAATGGAATCAGGAGGAAAGTCTCCTGCCAATAAACATTCTGGAATTGAGAGCAGTTCTCCATGCCCTTCTGGCTTGGCCCCAGTTAAAAACTCGGGGGTTCATCAGGTTTCAGTCGGACAACATCACGACTGTAGCTTACATCAACCATCAAGGAGGGACAAGAAGCTCCCTAGCAATGATGGAAGTATCAAAGATAATTCGCTGGGCAGAGTTTCACTCTTGCCACCTGTCAGCAATCCACATCCCGGGAGTGGAGAACTGGGAGGCGGATTTCTTGAGTCGCCAGACTTTTCATCCGGGGGAGTGGGAACTTCATCCGGAGGTCTTTGCCCAAATACTTCGACGTTGGGGCAAACCAGAGATAGATCTCATGGCGTCTCGCCAGAACGCCAAACTTCCTCACTACGGGTCCAGATCCAGGGATCCGGGAGCGGTTCTGATAGATGCTTTGACAGCACCTTGGAACTTCGGGATGGCTTATGTGTTTCCACCCTTCCCGCTGCTTCCTCGATTGATTGCCAAAATCAAACAGGAGAGAGCATCAGTGATTCTAATAGCGCCTGCATGGCCACGCAGGACTTGGTATGCAGATCTAGTGGACATGTCATCCTGTCCGCCTTGGTCTCTACCTCTAAGACAGGACCTTCTGATACAGGGTCCATTCAAACATCAAAATCTAACTTCTCTGAAGCTGACTGCTTGGAAATTGAACGCTTGATTTTATCAAAACGTGGTTTTTCTGAGTCGGTTATTGATACCCTGATACAGGCTAGGAAGCCTGTTACCAGAAGGATTTACCATAAGATATGGCGTAAATACCTATACTGGTGCGAATCCAAAGGTTACTCCTGGAGTAAGGTTAGGATTCCTAGGATAATGTCCTTTCTACAAGAAGGTTTAGAAAAGGGTTTATCGGCTAGCTCATTAAAGGGACAGATCTCAGCTCTGTCCATCTTGTTACACAGGCGTCTGTCAGAAAATCCAGACGTCCAGGCCTTTTGTCAGGCTTTAGCTAGGATCAAGCCTGTGTTTAAAGCTGTTGCTCCGCCATGGAGTTTAAACTTAGTTCTTAACGTTTTACAGGGTGTTCCGTTTGAACCCCTTCATTCCATTGATATAAAATTGTTATCTTGGAAAGTTCTGTTTTTAATGGCTATTTCCTCGGCTCGAAGAGTCTCTGAGTTATCAGCCTTACATTGTGATTCTCCTTATCTGATCTTTCACTCAGACAAGGTAGTTCTGCGTACTAAACCTGGGTTCTTACCTAAGGTAGTCACTAACAGGAATATCAATCAAGAGATTGTTGTTCCATCCTTGTGTCCAAATCCTTCTTCAAAGAAGGAACGTCTTCTACACAATCTGGATGTAGTTCGTGCCCTCAAGTTCTACTTGCAGGCAACTAAAGATTTTCGCCAAACTTCTTCCCTGTTTGTCGTTTATTCTGGACAGAGGAGAGGTCAAAAAGCTTCTGCTACCTCTCTCTCTTTTTGGCTTCGTAGCATAATACGTTTAGCCTATGAGACTGCTGGACAGCAGCCTCCTGAAAGAATTACAGCTCATTCCACTAGAGCTGTAGCTTCCACTTGGGCCTTTAAGAATGAGGCCTCTGTTGAACAGATTTGCAAGGCTGCAACTTGGTCTTCGCTTCATACTTTTTCCAAATTTTACAAATTTGACACTTTTGCTTCTTCGGAGGCTATTTTTGGGAGAAAGGTTCTTCAGGCAGTGGTTCCTTCTGTGTAATGAGCCTGCCTATCCCTCCCGTCATCCGTGTACTTTTGCTTTGGTATTGGTATCCCAGAAGTAATGATGACCCGTGGACTGATCACACATAACAGAAGAAAACATAATTTATGCTTACCTGATAAATTCCTTTCTTCTGTTGTGTGATCAGTCCACGGCCCGCCCTGTTTTAAGGCAGGTAAATATCTTTTAAATTATACTCCAGTCACCACTTCACCCTTGGTTTCTCCTTTCTCGTTGATTCTTGGTCGAATGACTGGGAGTGACGTAGAGGGGAGGAGCTATATGCAGCTCTGCTGGGTGAATCCTCTTGCATTTCCTGTTGGGGAGGAGTTATATCCCAGAAGTAATGATGACCCGTGGACTGATCACACAACAGAAGAAAGGAATTTATCAGGTAAGCATAAATTATGTTTTTTTCTTCTTTTTCTTTTTATATTATGTATCAATTTCTGGTTTTGATATCTATTAACATATATGATCTGAAATGACCTGTTATTTAATCCACATCTTAGGGTGTTTAGTGTAAAATTTCAGATTTTAAGTCTTGTATTTGACTGTTGTAAAAATGTAATGATTTTATTTTTTTGACTTTTTTACTTTTGTATAGGCGATTTAGAGAATGCCTTATTTTGGCAAGTGTGCTTACAGGTTAAGTCTGTATGACATCACCTGACATTCACCTCATAAGTGTGGCTTAATTCAAATTACCCACATAAAATACCCTTTATCTGTTTAGCTATATTTGAATTAGACATACATAACTCTTAAAGCTAAATCGTGCAGTAACTGTTTGTGCGTGTTGTAACTGATCTTGGTGGCTGTTTAACTTATATGTTAATTTTTTTTAAAAAAGGAAAAGAAAAAACTGTATCTTAAGAGAGGCCTTATTTTTGCCTTGTTAGTAATGTATTAAATCTAAATTCCAGTTCAAGTCTGTGTGTCCTTTACATCTATTATATCACTGGCGTATAGCACAATTGTCAAAATACCATGAGGGTCAGTGTATGATTACTTAAATACAATATGCTTAATAAAGTTTGTAATTAACATTGACTTGATATCATATAGTACTCGTACTGTTTGGAATGCTGTGTGCTGAAATAGCGTAATATGAGTCTTGTAGTGATTCTCAAACAGTGTCTATTAGAGTTAGGTGTCGGCTTGTCTAGTAAATCTGAAGAAATATCTTATTTTGCCACCTGTTGTTTGTAGATTACGCTTCTACAGTTTACCTAGCCACTTTTAAATATTCGCTATCCCCAAATTGTCTCCCCCCTTCTAGCGTGTCACCGAATTACTGAGTGTAATTCTGACCGTTCCGGTCAATAAGCTATGGTTGCTTTTTAGCAAATGTGACTATATATATATATTAATCTTTGCCGGATTGCCAACTTATTGAATTAAATAAATTGTGTAACCAGTTCTTATGCCATTAAAAAAACGACTAATTGGGCAGTTTGTTAGACTATACCCCCCCTGACATGTTTCGCCGTTACTATTTCGGCTTTAACATGGGGCATGTTAAATTGGCCCCATAGATAGTCTGGAGATTTCAATTGGAAATGCTGGTATGTGATTAAGGTATAATGAATGATTTTTAGTATTACATTTTGTGTCCACTTGCAATCACTACCTTGCAGCAAACAACTCACAGAAAGTTAAAGGTGCATCAGGCGATCATTATTCCCCAAGCAGCACGGTATATCTATAAGCCAAACACTCCGGTTGATTACCTTGCAATCCAACTTTGTGGCGTTGTACCCCTCTAGCATGCTATCATTCAGGGGATTTTCTGGCAAATGGCGATCAAGTGACCAACTTCCTCCAATAGCCGCTCTGCTTTGTGAGCTATATTGATCGCAGTAAAGTTGAAACTGTTTCCAAGAAAGTCCAGATTCCAAATGGGTGTACAGAGCGCTCTGTTTCCAAACAGGTAATTCAGGCAGTAGTTCAAATGGGTGTACGCATCTACGCTTTTCAGCCGTTCAAAGCCTTTATCAAGATGCTTACATTTATAGTAATCAGGGTATAAAGGCATTGGGCAGACAGCATGGTGTGCATATATCTACAGCTACAAATAAGCACTACACATAATGGGCTAGACTACGAGTGGATCGCTATTCCTACTGGGGTGTAAACTTTGCTAGACAAGGCTTTTTCTGTGCGTCGGGTAGAACGTATATTACAAGTTAAAAGTAAAAAGTTTGTGCATAAGCAAAAACCGACACACACTGACCAAATAGCGTTAACTTCTTCTCCCCATAAAAGTCAATGGAGAGCACAGAAGAAAAAAACATAATACCTGTCACTTGTGCGCTAAACCCACAGGGGTTATGAATATTTTCACATTCTTCAAATACAGAACAATGTACTTTTTATTGCATACATGCATATTTATAATATATATATATATATTTATATATACTGTATGTATATATATATATATATATATATATATATAACTATACTTGTTTATCTATTCTTAAAGATATATAGGTATAGATATATATCTATTTTACATTAACAATATTATATATATATATATATATATTATTATTTTTTTTAAAAAGTACATTATTTTCTATGCGAAGAACATAGGAATGTAAAATATGAGTAATGCGCATGTGGGTTTACTATTTAGGTCTAATGCGGTCAGGGCCGGTGCAAGTGTAAGGCATCTAAGCAGCTGCCTTAGGCAGCCCCAGCAGGGGGGTGCTGAATCTACCTGCCGGCATTGAGTGGTAAAAAATTATTTATGTGCAAACACGGCACACTGAGTGACACACTGTCAGGAGTCAGACACTGTGACTTCTCCTACTACATATAAACCATACTTGAAATTGTGTAATTAAGCATTGTATTAATTTATTTTGCAGCATGATTTTTTTTAATATTATATATATTATAATATGATATTGGGCACGTACTGGGACTGCAGCTGCTGCTGGGCAGGGGAGGGCGTGTGCAGCAGCGTGTGTGACAGGATTCAGGAACGAAGGCAGGCTGCGGCAGACTGGCAGCTGAGCTCAGTAGCTCGAATCACTTGAACTTCAAACTAACTAGCGCATTGGCAGCGCGTAACACCTATCACTGAGAGACTGTGTGGTGTGCATCACGTGCACAGTCTCAGACAGTCAGTCAGTGGCGTGGAGCCTGGAGGGGGCAGATCGACAGGCAGCGGTGGAGGAGCCGACTCTGAGGGAAAGTGGGAAACAAATGTCACGTCATGGCTGCAGTGTGAATGCTGGCGCCTCGTGAGTCGACTGACTGTTACGTAGAGAAAAGAGAATTATAGGCGCTAAAGGACTGTACCCGGCTTAACTAGTGAATTCCCCTCCAAGAATACAATGTAGCAAAAGCAATGTCAAAAATAAAGTTAAGCGCTAAAAGCAAGGGTGTATCTAAGTGATGTGTAGGTAAACGTGAATAAAGTGTCCAAAATTATGATATATCTTCAATGTATATATATATATATATATATATATATATCAGAAAAGAGACAGAGGCATAAATATAGTAACAAATGGAAATTTCCAAGCAGCAGCTTATTATACTATTTAAAAACAGAAGATGTCTAGATTCTAAAACGATACAATGTAAAATAAAGGGACGTCTCCCTTAGACAATGTAATTATACATGTAAAATAAATATAAAAGATCGATAAGTTAAGTACTTGCGCTTAATCGAAAGTGTAACGATGTCCCCAAATTTGAGTAGAGATGTTAGCTTGCCAAATGGCGAAGAAGCTAACTATTAGGTGGCAGGCCTTAATTACCCGGTGTGTACGGTTGGCATTACTGGTTGAAAAATAAGAGCGCCTTTTTATGTAGAGGTAACGTGACATCACGTTTTATGATAGTAGGTGATGTTGCCGTGGCAACCCCTATTCCTAAATCTGTAAGGAAGTCCTGGGGGATATTAAGGCAATCTTTGCGGTCTCGAAAGTTGACTAGTTAAAAATGTTTGTGCTTCAAATAAGCAGGTTTTTTTTGTAGACTTCTTGAGCCTTACTTTGGACTTTGCGGTCGCTATATAGCGACTGGTGGTGCAGAATAAAGTTGGTTCTCCAGACTTTGTTTACCAGAGATAGCAGGTGGATCCCTCAAGTGGATAGCTTGGTTGTCGTTAGTAACGACTATGGGATCTTGAGATGTAGAAGTTGGTCTTTGCGGTCGCTAGTAGCGACTAGGTTATCCTTTGTTGAAAGACTTGGCGGCCGCAAATAGCGACTAGAGAAGCATATGGATCCTTCAAGTTGAAGATTAGGTGGTCGTTAGTGACGACTAAAGGATCTTAGGATGTGTAAGGTGGTCTTTGCGGTCGCTGGTAGTGACTGGGTTATCCTTTGTTGAAGGACTTGGAGGTCGCAAGTAGCGACTAGGAAATTCTTTGATGATGGTCAGTTGTGTGGTCGCTAGTAGCGACTAAGAGTTTCTCTGTAGATAATTTGGTGCCAAACGGCACAGCAGTTGGTAGAGTTTGTTGTCAGTTGGTGCTAGTGTGCATATAAAAATTCAAGTTGAAAGTCCTGCTGCCTCTTAGATCTAGCTTCTTCACTGATACTCAGGTGGACTGACTGTTACATCACTGACAAGGAAAAATTATTTTAAAATTGAAGGCTGCGGAGCCACGTGAGTGATCATTGCCTACCCAGATGGCCAGACCGGTGGCAGCTGTGGTACTAGTGAAGTAGTGAGGTAGGTCATATGGTAGATTTAATTATTTATAATAGAATTCCTGGCTCTGGCTGTATTTTTATTTTTTTTATTTTTTTACTATATAAGCTAGCTAATACTTACCACCCTACTCATATATGGCATGGCAGCTTAGCTAATATACACATATGGTGGCAGTGGCCCTGGCTAATACATTCATATGACATGACAGCTACTATTATACACATATGGCAGCAGGGTCAAACTATGGCATCCAAACATGATTGCTGCTGAAAGTAAGCTGTACCTTCTTCTAAAGTAACATGGTCCTAGTGCCCTTCTCTAAATATGTTTATGAACATGTGTGTGTGTGTGTAAGTGAGTTTGTGTGTGTGTAAGTGTGTGTAAGTGTGTGTGTGTGTAAGTGAGTTTGTGTGTGTGTAAGTGAAAGTGAGTTTGTGTGTGTGTGTATGTAAGTGAGTTTGTGTGTGTAAGTGAAAGTGAGTTTGTGTGTAAGTGTGTGTAAATGAGTTTGTGTGTGTGTAAGTGAGTGTGTAAGTGAATGTGTGTGTGTAAGTGAGTTTGTGTGTGTAAGTGAGTTTGTGTGTGTAAGTGAAAGTGAGTTTGTGTGTAAGTGTGTAAATGTGTGTAAATGAGTTTGTGTGTGTGTAAGTGAGTGTGTGTGTGTAAGTGAGTTTGTGTATAAGTGTGTGTAAGTTTAAGTGAGTGTTTGTGAGTGTGTGTGTGTGTAAGTGAGTGTAAGTGTGTGTGAATTTTCACCCACAACAGTAATCCATAACTTTCTTTCTTTTGTTGGGACATTAACTTTCTCAATGTAAAATCTCTCTATTTCTTTCATGTAATTGGCAAGAGTCCATGAGCTAGTGACATATGGGATATACATTCCTACCAGGAGGGGCAAAGTTTCCCAAACCTCAAAATGCCTATAAATACACCCCCACCACACCCACAATTCAGTTTTACAAACTTTGCCTCCTATGGAGGTGGTGAAGTAAGTTTGTGCTAGATTTCTACGTTGATATGCGCTTCTCAGCATGCTGAAGCCCGGTTCCTCTCAGAGTGCACTGAATGACAGAGGGATGTGAAGGGAGTATTACCTATTGAATACAATGGTCACCCTAACGGGGATCTTTTTCATAGGTTCTCTGTTATCGGTCGTAGAGATTCATCTCCTACCTCCCTTTTCAGATCGACGATATACTCTTATATACCATTACCTCTGCTGATTCTCGTTTCAGTACTGGTTTGGCTATCTACTTTATGTAGATGAGTGTCTTTTGGTAAGTATGTTTTCCTTTATTAAGACACTCTCAGCTATGGTTTGGCACTTTAAATGTAAAGTTCTAAATATAATGTTTGTACTTATATTTGCCATGATTCAGGTTTATCAGTATATTTCCTTTTTGCAGACTGTCAGTTTCATTTTGGGAAATGCACATAAAATTAAAAAAAAATGTAAAAAAAATTTTTTACCTGAAATTTTCAAATTGACTTTTCTTCTAAATTGCGGGCTGTCAGGCTCGCGAGTGCTCAAAATGCTATAATTTATTGCGTCATTCTTGGTGCAAGACTTTTTTGGCGCGAGAATTACGTTTGTTGATGTATTTTCGTAATTTCCGGCGTCTTAGTTGGCGCTGAGAATTTTCACGTAGTTGCGTCATCTATGACGCTCGTGTTTGTTGCAGACGTTTTTGGCACCAAAAATATTTTGTCAGTTGTGGGCGTCATACTTGTCGCCAGACTTTTGACATTATTTAACTCTTCATGTATTTTTGCTTCTGGTTTCTAGAGGCTTATTCTGTTTGCATTTTTTCCCATTCCTGAAACTGTCATATAAGGAAATTGATAATTTTGCTTTATATGTTATTTTTTCTCTTACATATTGCAAGATGTCTCAATCTGATCCTGTTTCAGAATCCTATTGGAATCCTGCTGCCTGATGTCGGCTCTACCAAAGCTAAGTACATTTGTTGTAAACTTGTGGCAACTGTACCTCCGGCTGTAATTTGTGATAGTTGTCATGACAAACTTTTACATGCAGAAAATATTTCCATTAGTAGTAATCCATTACCTGTTGTTATTCCTTCAACATCTAATGCTCAGGATATTCCTGTTAATGTGAGAGAATTTGTTTCTAATTCTATTCAGAAGGCTTTGTCTGTCATACCACCTTCTAATAAACGTAAAAGGCCTTTTAAAACTTCTCACAAAATTGATGAATTTTTAAATGACCGCCAGCATTCTGATTTATCTATCTCTGATGAGGATCTATCTGGTTCAGAAGATTCTGCCTCAGATATTGACACTGACAAATCTTCATACTTATTTAAAATGGAGTATATTCATTCCTTATTGAAAGAGGTGTTGATTGCATTAGATATGGAGGAGACTAGTCCTCTTGATATTAAAACTAGTAAACGTTTAAATTCAGTTTTTAAACCTCATGTAGTTATTCCAGAGGTTTTTCCATTTCCTGATGCTATTTCAGATGTAATTTCTAGGAAATGGAATAGACTGGGTACCTCTTTTACTCCTTCTTCAAGGTTTAAGAAGCTGTACCCTTTGCCGTCTGATAGATTGGAGTTTTGGGAAAAGATCCCCAAAGTTGATGGGGCCATCTCTACTCTTGCTAAACGTACTACTATTCCTACGGCAGATAGTACTTCTTTTAAAGATCCTTTAAATAGGAAACTTGAATCTTATCTAAGGAAGGCTTATTTATGTTCAGGTCATCTTCTTAAGCCTGCTATTTCTTTGGCTGATGTTGCAGCTGCTTCAACTTTTTGGTTGGAAACCCTAGCGCAACAAGTATCAGATCATAATGTGTATAGCATTGTTAAGTTAATTCAACATGCTAATAATTTAATTTGTGATGCCATTTTTTATACCATTAGAATTGATGTCAGATATATGTCTTTAGCTATATTAGCTAGAAGAGCTTTATAGCTTAAATCTTGGAATGCTGATATGACTTATAAATCAACGTTGCTATCTCTCTCTTTCCAAGATAATAAATTATTTGGTTTTCAGTTGGATTCAATTATTTCAACTGTCACTGGGGGGAAGGGAGCTTTTTTGCCTCAGGATAAAAAAATCTAAGGGTAAATTTAAGGCTGCTAACTGTTTTCGTTCCTTTCGACAAAATAAGGAACAGAAACCTGATCCTTCCCCTAAGGGAAAGGTTTTCAATTGGAAGCCCTCTTCAGTCTGGAATAAATCCAAGCCATTTAAAAGATCTAAATCAGCCCCCAAGTCTGCATGAAGGTGCGGCCCTCATTCCAGCTCAGCTGGTAGGGGGCAGATTAAAATTCTTCAAGGATGTTTGGATCAATTCAATCCAAAATCATTGGATTCAGAACATTGTTTCTCAAGGGTACAGAATAGGTTTCAAAGTAAGACCGCCTGTGAGAAGTTTCTTTCTCACGCATTCCAGTGAACCCAGAAAAGGCTCAGGCTTTCCTGAAGTGTGTTTCAGACCTGGAGGTATCTGGGGTAATTGTGCCAGTTCCTGTTCAGGAACAGGGTCTGGGGTTTTATTCAAATCTGTTCATTGTCCCAAAGAAGGCGAATTCTTTCAGACCAGTTCTGGATCTAAAAATTTTGAACCGTTATGTGAGAATACCAACATTCAAAATGGTGACTATAAGGACTATTCTGCCTTTTGTTCAGCAAGGGCATTATATGTCCACAAGAGACTTACAGGATGCATATCTTCATATTCCGATTCATTCAGATCACCATCAGTTCCTGAGATTCTCTTTTCTAGACAAGCATTACCAATTTGTTGCTCTTCCTTTTGGCCTAGCGACAGCTCCAAGGATCTTTTCAAAGGTTCTCGGTGCCCTACTCTCTGTAATCAGAGAGCGGGGTATTGCGGTGTTTCCTTATTTGGACGATATCTTGGTACTTGCTCAGTCTTTACGTTCTGCAGAATCTCACATCAATCAACTAGTGTTGTTTCTTCAAAAACATGGTTGGAGGATCAATTTACCAAAAAGTTCTTTGACTCCTCAGACAAGGGTAACCTTTTTAGGTTTACAAATAGATTCAGTATCCATGACTTTGTCTCTAACAGACAAGAGATGTCTGAAATTGATTACAGCTTGTCGGAACCTTCAGTTTCAATCATTCCCTTCAGTAGCTATGTGCATGGAGGTTTTAGGTCTCATGACTGCAGCATCGGACGCGATCCCTTTTGCTCATTTTCACATGAGACCTTTTCAGCTTTGTATGCTGAATCAATTGTGCAGGGATTATACAAGGATATCACAATTAATATCCTTAAATCCCAATGTTAGACTATCTCTGACTTGGTGGTTACATCACCATTGTTTAGTTCAAAAGGCCTCTTTTGTTCGTCCAACCTGGACGGTGATCACAACATATGTGAGTCTTTCAGGTTGGGGAGCTGTCTGGGGATATCTGACAGCGCAGGCGGTTTGGAAATCTCAAGAGGTGAGATTACCAATCAATATTTTTTAACTCCGTGCGATTCTCAGACCTCTTCAGTTTTGGCCTCTTCTGAAGAGAGAACCGTTTATTTGTTTTCACACAGACAATGTCACAACCGTGGCATATGTCAATCATCAAGGTGGGACTCACAGTCCTCAAGCTATGAAAGAAGTATCTTGGATACTTACTTGGGCGGAATCCAGCTCCTGTCTAATTTCTGTGGTCCATATCCCAGGTATAGACAATTGGGAAGCGGATTATCTTAGTCGCCAGACTTTACATCCAGGAGAGTGGTCTCTTCACCCAGATGTGTTTTTTCAGATTGTTCAGATGTGGGGGCTTCCAGAAATAGATGATGGCTTCTCATCTAAACAGGAAACTTCCCAGGTATCTGTCCAGGTCCAGGGATCCACAGGCGGAAGCAGTGGATGCGTTGCCACTTCCTTGGAATTATCAACCTGCTTATATCTTTCCGCCTCTAGTTCTTCTTCCAAGAGTGATTTCCAAAATCATAATGGAGCGTTCGTTTGTACTGCTGATGGCTCCAGCATGGCCACACAGGTTTTGGTATGCAGATCTTGTTCGGATGTCCAGTTGCCAACCTTGGCCACTTCCGTTAAGGCCAGACCTTCAATCTCTAGGCCCATTTTTCCATCAGGATCTCAAATCATTAAATTTGAAGGTATGGAGATTGAACGCTTAGTGCTTAGTCATAGAGGTTTCTCTGACTCAGTGATTAATACTATGTTGCAGGCTCGTAAATCTGTGTCTAGAAAGATTTATTATCGAGTTTGGAAGACTTACATTTCATGGTGTTCTTCTCATAAATTCTCTTGGCAGTCTTTTAGAATTCCTAGAATTCTACAGTTTCTTCAGGATGGTTTAGATAAGGGTTTATCTGCAAGTTCCTTGAAAGGACAAATCTCTGCTCTTTCTGTTCTGTTTCACAGAAAAATTGCTAATCTTCCTGATATTCATTGTTTTGTACAGGCTTTGGTTCGTATTAAGCCTGTCATTAAATCAATCTCTCCTCCTTGGAGTCTTTATTTGGTTTTGAAAGCTTTACAGGCTCCTCCGTTTGAGCCTATGCATTCTCTGGACATTAAATTACTTTCTTGGAAAGTATTGTTCCTTTTGGCTATCTCTTCTGCTAGAAGAGTTTCTGAATTATCTGCGCTTTCTTGTGAGTCTCCTTTTCTGATTTTTCATCAGGATAAGGCGGTCTTGTGGACTTCATTTACATTTTTACCTAAGGTTGTGAATTCCAACAACATTAGTAGAGAAATTGTTGTCCCTTCATTGTGTCCTAATCCTAAGAATTCTCTGGAGAGATCTTTACATTCTTTGGTTGTGGTAAGAGCTTTGAAATATTATGTTGAAGCTACTAAAGATTTCAGAAAGACTTCTAGTCTATTTGTTATCTTTTGTGGTTCTACGAAAGGTCAGAAGGCTTCTGCCATTTCTTTGGCATCTTGGTTAAAGCTTTTGATTCATCATGCTTATTTGGAGTCGGGTAAATCCCCGCCTCAGAGGATTACGGCTCATTTTACTAGGTCAGTTTCTACTTCCTGGGCTTTTAGGAATGAAGCTTCTGTTGATCAGATTTGCAAAGCAGCAACTTGGTCTTCTTTGCATACTTTTACTAAATTCTACCATTTTGATGTTTTTTCTTCTTCAGAACCAGTTTTTGGTAGAAAAGTACTTCAGGCAGCTGTTTCAGTTTGATTCTTCTGCTTATAATTTCAGTTTGATTCTTCTGCTTATAATTTCAGTTTGATTTTTCTGCTTATAATTTCAGTTTTTTTCATTATAAGATTAAAACTTTTGATTTGGGTTGTGGATTAATTTTTCAGCGGAATTGGCTGTCTTTATTATTTTTATTTTTTTTAAAATATCACTTTTATTGAGGTCTGATACAAAAAATAATACATAGGCAAGGGAAAACAAACAAAAAAGAACAAGTAAAAAAAAACAATGAATCAGAGGCATGGCAGCAACAATCTTGATACAAATCACTTCTGTCTATTGCATCATAGAAAAATTAACTTTACGTACCACATTATATAAGTAATAACTCATATTGCCATGTTACATTGATTGTGTTTGTTAACACAAATACTTAATGTTAAACCTCCTTTTTTTCCCCTTTTTTTCCCTTTTCCTTCCCTTCCCTCCTTGGTTGTCTTCCCCCCCTTCTCCCCTTACCCAAGAGAAAAAAAAAAAAAAAAAAAAAAGGAAAGGAGGGGGGGGGGGGAGAAAATAGCTTGGATCATATATTTAGTCCATGCCCCCCCGACTCCGACCCCCGCTCCCATCTCCTACCACAAATTGAGCAACACCAGTTCTGAATTCCTAAATGGGAAAATTATCATTTCTATTTCATTAATTGGATAGCCTTTAATAAAGGCTGACCATTTCAGAAAGAATTTTTTTATGTCTCCTTCATTATCGATATTGGTATCCCTTTGCTCGATCATGCATTGTTTCTTCAAACAATTTTTTACCTCGAGGATTGAGGGAGTCTTTGAACCCTTCCAATGCTTAAGAATCAGATATCTGGCAGCTAGAATTGTGAGAATGGTTAATTTTTCCTGAGGTTGTTGCCGTGCTTCCAATTGGACACAAAAAATAATCTGCCTCAGGGTGAATACCAAAGGAGCAGCCACCAGATTTTTGTTAAGCCAAAATTCAACTCTGAGCCAGAATTGGCGTATCTTTGGACAATTCCATAGCATATGGACCAGGTCTGCTGCAGCAAGGGAACATTTTGGACAAACCCTAAATTCCGAATTATGTATCTTGTAACCTAGGGCTGGAGTGAAATATGGGTCAAGTGAGAAAGGGGACCCCCCAAGCGCCTACCAAACCGGAGGCAAAAGGGGAAAGCAAAATGGGAAAGCACTGTAAGTTTACTACAGTTGAAATTGAATAACAGTTTAAAAACATACAATATATATCATGGATCCATGAGATAAAATAACAGATAAAAACAGTTCAAATTATACAAACAATGTGCAAAATGTCGACAACAAATAATCAGCAACAGATATTCAACGGTCCTAGACTGAGATTGCACGGGACTGGGTAATGGGTGTTAAACCATATAAAATCAAATAACTAGTGTCCAAAAGTGTTCAATAGTGCGAGAAGATCCAAAATTCAAAATCCAGAATATTACATAAAAATTAAATAAAAATATAAAAATCCAGAGTCAATGTGATGAAAACAAGTGTGTCTTTAAAAATAGTGAGTTGTAATTCTAAATGGATATTCCTTGTAGGGATCCCACAGTGTAGATAATCCTTGAGGGTGGGAGAGGAGGAGAAGTAGTGTCCACAGGAGTGAAAAAACGGACTAAAAGACTGAACCAGATTGGCCCAAAAAACGATATCCACCTAAAATAAAAAGAAAAATATGGTGCAGGTAACTTCACACAATTGTACATAAAAGGGAATAGGCTTACCAATACTCAGTCGACGCGTTTCGGCCCCTGTAAGGCCTTTATCAAGACTGAGTTTATTTAGGAGAATGTGTCCTTATAAAGGGTATTGTAGCCAATAATCAGATTGAATTTTTGCGCCAAAACTTTAAGCTCCGCCCACTTCCTGTTGACTGCATTGTGGGTATGGGCATTGTATTCATAGTAAGGGCATTTTCTCCAATACTATTCCTATATTGGTCCTGTATTCTGCATTGTGGGTATGGGCATTGTATTCATAGTAAGGGCATTTTCTCCAATACTATTCCTATATTGGTCCTGTATTAGTCCTAACCAACTAATCTGTGTTAGCTTAGAAAAGGGAAGTGGTCTACCTGATATCTGTTACGTGTGTATAGTTACTTAATACCAAGGTTAGTACCGGATGTTGACTTCCGGTTGGTAAGGACACTGATGTCACTTCCGGTGTATCTGCATATAGTATAGCAGAATTTAGCAAAATTCTAAAATACCCAACTTATTGTGCCCGGATATGGCTAAAGTGATTCATCTGTCATAATGAGATTGGATAATTATTTTAGAGAGTAATTATGCTATATGAAGTGTTGACAATTGCCCACGGAGTGTTATTTCCGATAACGGCAAAATGTGACGTCATTTCCGGTTCCGGAATGTCCCCGGAATTGTACTTCCGGTTTCGCTAAATTTTAAAGTTGTTTCCGGTCCGTTCTTAAGAATAGACGTGACAGGCTAAAATGATACAGGGTAGTAGTATGGGACAAACATATCAGTTCCGGACTACATAGGAGAGGACATAATCATCTTGTATCTATTAGAAACAGACAGACCTTACTTTAGGATAAACGTGACAGGCTAAGATGATACATGTATGGGACAAACATGTCAGTTCCGGACTATACAGAAAAGGACATAATCCTCTTGTGTCTATTAGAAAGACATAACATGTATCTAATAGAAAATTATATAATGATTTTTAAAATTCACTTGTGTGTATCGATTGTAGCTCGCTTGCAAGCTGTATATACAAATGGTGTGAATAAAAAAAGGTGTGAATAAAAAATGGCTACTTGAGTGGGTTACTATAGAAACAAGGGAGATGGCTATTTGGATAGCATAACAAATCAGATACAAATGGATAGAGATAGAAATAAATGGTAATCAGATAAGCATTCAGATTAATAGCTTATACAAATAGCTTATAAACGTAAGTGGGCTTATAATAGCTCATAAAGCCTCATTTCAGGTAATTACACATATAATATAGAATTGATCAATGTAGATAGGTGGTCGAATATTTTAATCCCCAAAATCGTGACGTCACTACCATGTTTGGGGTGGAATTTAGTTAGTTGCTGAAATTTGCAACTGGGGCCGTGGATCACATTAGATCCGTATCTAAACCACATTGGATGCTAGAGAAATACGCATCTAGGCAAATTTAGATAGTTGAACTATGATCAGATATGGCCGAAGAACGGCATTGACTAGGTCTTGGCGTCACGACAACTCATATGACCCTATTGGTGGTGATTAATGAACTGTCTCTTGATTAAACATGGAGAAAATAGGGAGCTAGCTTATAGACTCATAAGCCTTAATCAAACTTTGTGGAGATAAAATAATTGATGGTTTGGCACTAGAGGGGACTGGTATGTATCTCGGAGATATAATAAACAGTGGTCGTAAATATATACATGAAACCGTGACCTTGCACATTGTATGTGTATTGCAGAGTATGCCCCTCAGGGTCTTCAAATCTAAAGACGTAAAATCATATAAGCTATATCGCCTTAACGACTATATACATAGATAGGTTATCTAGTATACTACATAACGATATTCCTTAGTGGGAATAGTTATTTATGGAAAGTGTAGGGCTCTAGTTGTTCTAGTAATGGGCACATACGACTTTAGTGGGCTGCAAAGAGCTGCAATAAACGGAAGGTTTATCTAGAGTATACCTTAATTCGATGTTTCATCGATGATAACTGATCATGATACACTGGTGTTTCTGGGGGTTTTGACGAGAGGGCATTTATGAGGCAGGATTTATGTGATTTTAAACAGATGGGAAAAGTCCTCTTTATTATTCAGTCCCTTAGGATGGAGGCAGTCAAGGGTAAAGATCCATTTGGATTCTGTAATGAGTAATTTTTTCTCAAAATCACCTCCTCTCCATCCTTTGTTGATTTTCTGAATGCCCATGAAGGACAGATCTTTAATGTTTCCATTATGTTATAGGGTGAAATGCTTGTACAATGATGTTTCCATGCTGCACTTCTCAATTTGCAACAGATGTTCTCGTATCCTATCTCTTAAAAGCCTTGACGTTTGGCCCACATATTGTAGGCCACATGGGCATTGTAGCATATATACAATCCCTTTATCTTGGCATCGTATCATGTCATGGATCTTGTGTGTTGCTCCTGTATTATGGCATTTAAATGTTGCAGACTTAGTTCCACACTTGCAGGCTTTGCAGGACGGGCAGGGGAAGAATCCTCTGATCTTCTTCCCTTCTTGCCCGTCCTGCAAAGCCTGCAAGTGTGGAACTAAGTCTGCAACATTTAAATGCCATAATACAGGAGCAACACACAAGATCCATGACATGATACGATGCCAAGATTTTTTCTACCTACACTGGGACGTTTATGGATATTGTTTTGTTTTGCATTTTCTGTGGAGCACAGGGGCTCCACTTCCGCTCTTACGTCCTCACCGGCACGGATCACAGCTGACTGGGATGATTCCAGCTGACTAAGAAAGGCGTGCTGCACTGAGAGAGGCTGAGTAGTGTTAGCGGCGTGTGAGTATTAAACTGCTGAGATTTGCTGGGGACTGAGCTACAGCTGGGAACTAGATCACAACTGGGTACCTTACCGTGAGTATGCCGCTTTGAGCTTGTCTGTGATATATGGAACTGAAGTGTGTTGAAAGTAAGCCTGATTAACGCTACTGATGTACTCGAGCTGACAGGCTGCGATTATTACTCTTACAACTATATGTTTACAGGATCATCTGTTATACCACTTTCTCCTATAAGTATATTAGCGGGCCATTCTGTGGGCATACTTTCTGTTTGTGCAGAGCCCCCCTTCTTATGGAAATAGTGGCTGACATACAAAGTAACCGCTAAAAGACTGTACGTTTACAAAGCCCTATTAGAACCAAAAGGAAGGTCACATGACATGTTTGCCCTGATTGAGATTTTTTGAATACGCTGTACCGCAACCTGGTTTGCCTGCCTCTTGAGAATTACCCGGTATATATGTAAATCCTAGCACTCTACACCTAACACTACATGTCGCGAGGGTGACAGCCTCTCCTTGCACACAATACTACCCTGAACTTTCTTTTTGAGCAATACGGTTGCTCCTTTTACTTGGTTTTCACTGTTTATTATATCTCCGAGATACATAGCAGTCCCCTCTAGTGCCATACCATCAATTATTTTATCTCCACAAAGTTTGATTAAGGCTTATGAGTCTATAAGCTAGCTCCCTATTTTCTCCATGTTTAATCAAGAGACAGTTCATTAATCACCACCAATAGGGTCATATGAGTTGTCGTGATGCCAAGACCTAGTCAATGCCGTTCTTCGGCCATATCTGATCATAGTTCAACTATCTAAATTTGCTTAGATGCGTATTTCTCTAGCATCCAATGTGGTTTAGATACGGATCTAATGTGATCCACGGCCCCAGTTGCAAATTTCAGCAACTAACTAAATTCCACCCCAAACATGGTAGTGACGTCACGATTTTGGGGATTAAAATATTCGACCACCTATCTACATTGATCAATTCTATATTATATGTGTAATTACCTGAAATGAGGCTTTATGAGCTATTATAAGCCCACTTACGTTTATAAGCTATTTGTATAAGCTATTAATCTGAATGCTTATCTGATTACCATTTATTTCTATCTCTATCCATTTGTATCTGATTTGTTATGCTATCCAAATAGCCATCTCCCTTGTTTCTATAGTAACCCACTCAAGTAGCCATTTTTTATTCACACCTTTTTTTATTCACACCATTTGTATATACAGCTTGCAAGCGAGCTACAATCGATACACACAAGTGAATTTTAAAAATCATTATATAATTTTCTATTAGATACATGTTATGTCTTTCTAATAGACACAAGAGGATTATGTCCTTTTCTGTATAGTCCGGAACTGACATGTTTGTCCCATACATGTATCATCTTAGCCTGTCACGTTTATCCTAAAGTAAGGTCTGTCTGTTTCTAATAGATACAAGATGATTATGTCCTCTCCTATGTAGTCCGGAACTGATATGTTTGTCCCATACTACTACCCTGTATCATTTTAGCCTGTCACGTCTATTCTTAAGAACGGACCGGAAACAACTTTAAAATTTAGCGAAACCGGAAGTACAATTCCAGGGACATTCCGGAACCGGAAATGACGTCACATTTTGCCGTTATCGGAAATAACACTCCGTGGGCAATTGTCAACACTTCATATAGCATAATTACTCTCTAAAATAATTATCCAATCTCATTATGACAGATGAATCACTTTAGCCATATCCTGGCACAATAAGTTGGGTATTTTAGAATTTTGCTAAATTCTGCTATACTATATGCAGATACACCGGAAGTGACATCAGTGTCCTTACCAACCGGAAGTCAACATCCGGTACTAACCTTGGTATTAAGTAACTATACACACGTAACAGATATCAGGTAGACCACTTCCCTTTTCTAAGCTAACACAGATTAGTTGGTTAGGACTAATACAGGACCAATATAGGAATAGTATTGGAGAAAATGCACTTACTATGAATACAATGCCCATACCCACAATGCAGAATACAGGATCAATATAGGAATAGTATTGGAGAAAATGCCCTTACTGTGAATACAATGCCCATACCCACAATGCAGTCAATAGGAAGTGGGCGGAGCTTAAAGTTTTGGCACAAAAATTCAATCTGATTATTGGCTACAATACCCTTTATAAGGACACATTCTCCTAAATAAACTCAGTCTTGATAAAGGCCTTACAGGGGCCGAAACGCATCGACTGAGTATTGGTAAGCCTATTCCCTTTTATGTACAATTGTGTGAAGTTACCTGCACCATATTTTTATTTTTATTTTAGGTGGATATCGTTTTTTGGGTTCAGTCTTTTAGTCCGTTTTTTCACTCCTGTGGACACTACTTCTCCTCCTCTCCCACCCTCAAGGATTATGTACACTGTGGGATCCCTACAAGGAATATCCATTTAGAATTACAACTCACTATTTTTAAAGACACACTTGTTTTCATCACATTGACTCTGGATTTTTATATTTTTATTTTTATTTAATTTTTATGTAATATTCTGGATTTTGAATTTTGGATCTTCTCGCACTATTGAACACTTTTGGACACTAGTTATTTGATTTTATATGGTTTAACACCCATTACCCAGTCCCGTGCAATCTCAGTCTAGGACCGTTGAATATCTGTTGCTGATTATTTGTTGTCGGCATTTTGCACATTGTTTGTATAATTTTAACTGTTTTTATCTGTTATTTTATCTCATGGATCCATGATATATATTGTATGTTTTTAAACTGTTATTAAATTTCAACTGTAGTAAACTTACAGTGCTTTCCCATTTTGCTTTCCCCTTTTGCCTCCGGTTTGGTAGGCGCTTGGGGGGTCCCCTTTCTCACTTGACTTCTATTGGTGGTCACTAGGTACACCCCTCCCCCGAGCAAGGGGCTTAGAGTAGGCGCTAGTTCCATCTCCCATTAGCTGGAGTGAAATATGTTCTATGTAGGACTTTAAGGTGTGCTTCTCTCCACGTAGCAGAGAGAGTGGCCCGGGAAACTCGATCTTTTGACCTCTGTACACTATTTGACTCTACCGGTTCTGAGGGAATTAACCTGGATCATATCGTTGCTATGTGTTCCAGTAAAGAAATTCCTTTGTTGATGTTAAGAAGTGCATAGCAGGGGGTAATTGACATACGTCCAGCTTTTATCAAAGTCAGCCATTTCTCCAGTTTTCCTAGGGTCCATGACCAATCTGTGTTCCTAGTGATCTTTAATCCATAATGTCTAAGTTGCAGATATGCAAAAAATTCTTTATGTGATAGATTAAATTCATTTTTCAGGTGTTCGAATGTTTTTATAACATTTGAATCATTTTCAAAAATTTGCTTAACTTTTACCAGTCCTAGCTGGGACCATCTATCAAATATGGCCATTTCCAGGCCAGGTTGAAACCTTGGATTTCCTTTTATTGGTAAGTATTGGGATACAATGCAATCCACTCTTAGGGTGTTCCCTATTTTCCACCAGGCTTTAATCGGGTTCAGGATAGTTTTAAGCTTTTTGATTTCAGGGGGTAACAATTTAGGTGCACAATGCACCAGGCCAGTAAGAAGATATGGGTGACAGATATTTGCTTCTAATTAAATATTTGTGACATAATCTTTAAAGAGAATCCAATCTGTCACTGTTCATGCAAGAAAAGCCATGTTGTATTGCCTGATGTCTGGCAAGGCAAGGCCCCCATATTCCTTTGCCAGAGTTAATTTAGTTAGAGAGATTCTCACCTTTTTCCCCTGCCAGAGGAATTTCCCAACTGCCCTGTTGAGCAACCTAATGTCTTTTCCGTATAGTATTAATGGGGTGTTTTGTAATATATACAAGAGTTTCGGGAGAAGAATCATTTTGTATAGGGCTATTCTCCCAGATAATGAAATAGGTAAACTTTGCCAAGATTTCAACCTCTCACAGATCATTGTTAATATGGGTGTTATATTAACTTTATACAGCTCAGTGAAACTTACAGGTATAGTAATACCCAGATATTTAAATGATTCAGAGACCTCTTTAAACGGACTATCTTTAATTGAATCCCTGTTTTTATTTAACCAGAATAATTCCGATTTAGAGGTATTGACCATATACCCAGAGAAGGAGCCAAATTGTTGGATAATGCTAAGCAGTTTGGGTATATTCGACTTTGTATTTGAGATATAAAGAAGAATATCATCCACGCAGAGCGCAGCCTTCATTACATGTTCACCCAAATTAATGCCCTCAATACTCTGCCGGATCTTTATTGCAAGAGACTCTATGGTAATATCGAAAAGAAGGGGGGACAGGGGACACCCCTGACGCGTTCTCCTTTCAATTGCGATATCCGAGGATAATGAGTTATTAACTATTAGTCTAGTGGATGGACATGTATACAGATTGTGAATAAAGTTAGCAAAGTTATCCCTGAATCCAAATTTGGCTAAGGAGGTGAACAGGTGACTGAAATAGACTGAATCAAATGCCTTAGCCGCATCAATAGCGACTATTGCGAGATCCTTTTTGCCCTCTGTACCTCTCTCTCTGGTTTGAAAGAATTCTGTCAGCAGGAGAACCTCCCTAATTTTGGAGGCTGAGCTACGGCCATGGATGAACCCTGCTTGATCCTTATGAATGATATGTGGGAGGCCGCCTTGAAGTCTACGTGCCAAAATTGAGGCAAGGATCTTATAGTCCAAGTTCAAGAGGGCTATCGGTCGATAAGATTCCTTATGACTAGGATCCTTGCCTCCCTTCGGAAGCAAAGTTGTAAAAGAAGCTGAAAAACCAGCTGGTATGGTATTGCCCTCAATAAAGAATTTGTTATATGTTTTACATAAATACGGAGCTATATCTGTAGTTAGAATCTTATACACCTCATTGGGAAGACCATCTGGGCCTGCTGCTTTATTCATTGCTGATTCAAAAATCATTTTACTGACTTCCTCATTGGAAATTGGGCTATTAAAATAGAATTCATTTCTGCTGTAATTGAAGGACAATTTACCTGACCCCAGAATTGGTCAGACTGAAATTTATCTGCAGATTTTGCTGAGTACAAGTCTCTAATAATAATACTCTAATACTCTGTAAAAGCCTCTAGGATGTCTTCTGTGTTTACCAATAGGTTCCCCTGATGAAGAACTCCTTCAATCATAGGGGGCTTATTGTCACCTTTGGCTAACTTAGCTAGTAATTTGCCAGATTTATTACCGAACCAGTAAAGCTTGGCCTGAAACCTCAGTTCTCTCTGTGTTTCCACTAGTAATGTCATAGCGTCTCTTTCGCTCTTAGCTTTTATGTATTTAGCCCAATAGAAAGGTGTGTTTTGCAGCAAGTAACGGTTATATGCATTGGTCACGAAACTCGTGACCTCTTTCTCTCTCTTTTTCAGTTTTTTGGATATCATAGCGGCATAAGCCGTTATTTCCCCTCTGAGGACTGCTTTGGCAGCTCCCCAGAATATTTCCGGGCGGTCAGCAAATTCGGAATTAAAATGGAGGTATTCCTTGAATTTATTAATCAAATGATTCTTAAACTTAGAATCATTTACCAAGTAATATGGGAATCTAAATCTTGTAGAGGAGTTTATGTACCGATTTAGCTGTAGTTCTAAAAAGATGGGGGAGTGATCTGATAGAGTTACAGGAGTTATTCCTGCAGTAGTTTTCATTGTGCATAATCTATCATCGATTAGAAAAAGATCTATTCGGGATAGAGTTTTATGAGCCCTGGAAAGGCAGGTGTATTCTCGAACATCAGGGTTTTGAATTCTCCAGATGTCTTTAACAGCTAAATTCTGAGTTAATGTTTTGAATATTTTTGTTTCAAGATTGTCTCTTTTTTGTTTTGCTTGTTTGTTAGTCTGCCGAAGCCTATCTAGAGGGGATTGCGGTGTCATATTGAAATCGCCGCCTAATACCACATAACCTTCTGAATAGGTTAGTATTTTAGATTGCAACGTATCCCAAAATTTATAATCCAGCATGTTGGGTGCATATATATTACAAAGAGTAAGCAATTGATCTTGAATTTTAATTTTCATCATCACAAACCTCCCCTCAGGGTCCCTTTCAGAGTGAATTAACTCATATTCTAGTGTTTTTCCAATCAATATGGCTACCCCTCTTTTTCTCCCAAAGCTGGGAGAGGCAACAACCTCTTTAACCCAAGAGCCTTTCATTTTTTTAATTTCGTCTATGTTTGAAAATTGCCTAATTTCCTGGGAAAGTTGTGCTATATCCTGTTTTATCTCAGATCTCAAAGTTTCAAATTTGGGAGTTAGTGCTTCTGATATGTGAGAGGCCAAGTTTTGAATATTTAGGGTCTCTGTAACAGGATTGGTAGTAGGTGTAGTGATATCTGTTACATTTTCTGGGGCTCCTTTAGTTTTTTTTGTCCTTGTGTCTGCCTGCCATGCTTGGAGAGGTAGTTCTAGGGGTGGTGTTAAGAAATCTTTCCATAGGACAAGTGGGAACTGTGTAAGGGGAGTGAGTGACTAAGTGTGTAAGGACTTATGGGTTATGAACCCAAGGTCGGGATGTGAGGCGTGATTGTATTAATGTGAATAGGTGTGATGTGATGATATACGGGTTGAATTATTGTGAAGTATTAAAGTGAAGGAAGAAGGGAGAGAAGGGAAGGGAGGATGGGAGAGAAAAAAAAAAAAGGGGGGAGAGGGGAGGGAAAGGGGTGATTAAAGGGGAGTGAAATCTATATTATTAACCTGTAGGACAGGGTGCAAGGAAAGCGAGTTGTGTAGATGCCAACGGTGATTGTGTGCATACAGAAAAGGAAACAAAAACTAAAACAGTGATCCCCAAAGGGATGTGAATTGTTTAAGTGATTTAATATGAACTATTCAACCAAGCAATGACAAGGTTAGATCAAGACAGCCTGATTCTGCTTCCCCTGTTCTAGCTAATAGGGGTAAGAACCCCTTAACAATTTTCACTTATCAATTCCAGGCAGGCAAAATTATTCCAAATTTGAATTTATAAGTTAGTGGGGCAGTTTTACAGCCTAACTTTTCTAGTACTCTAGAAGAGGATTGTATATACAAGAGAGCTAGGTATTTTAATTTAACAAGATTAATGTCTAACGTTTACATGCAAAAATGTATATGGTGGAGCAAGGAAGTTGAATAGCGACGTGTGGGAGTTGTTGTTTGAGCTGCCTGATTGCAGATTCCCTAGGTCTTAAATTGATCTTCCCTTCCTTGCCTTCTTACAAATAAAGGCAATCTATTATATGTGTGTTTATGTGATTTGCATGCTGTTTTTTAGAATGCACAGTGTGATAGACGTCTCATATCTTTACCCTGGCTGTGATAAGAGTAATTAATTCAAGACTGTTCAGCCCAGCAACGACAGGGTTATATCAGTAAACCTGAGTTTGTCTCAGTATACTCAAAGTTCCCAACCTAAGCCAGTTTGTGCTGTAGCTTGCCTATTAGTCTAGTTAGTAGAAGTTATTTCTATCCCCTTGAATACAATTCTTATTTTGAAGTGGAGTGTAAAATAATATATACAGTATATTAGTGCCTCAAGCGCCTGTGACCAAAACTAGACACAGCAATATTTAGTGTGAGAGACAGAAATAGGAGATATGTCTTAAGTTTCAAATAATACTCAGCCATTGGGTTTACCCAGGGCCGTCTTTAATATTGATTGGACCCTGGGCAAAAATTTTCTTGGGCCCCCCTCCCCCATCCCATGCAATTTCGCTCTCCACCCCAACATCCCAAAAACAACTAAATCCATTTTTTTTATTATTAGCCCAGCGGTGGATCATCCACTGCTGGGCTAATCATTTAAAAAAAAAAAAAAAAATTAAAAATTGCAATATGTGAAACTGGACCTAAGCAGAACTAATAAGTAAATAAATATATAAATTCCTCCACTGTGGATTCATTTAATATTGTTTTTAATGTGATTCTGGTATGAGGTTAGCTGGTTAAAGAGATTTAGGGCAGCCAACAGGAGCAAAGCCAGGTAAAGGAGGAAGCATTGAGGTGCAGACAAATATAAGTTTACTAACTGGAACAGCAGAACTACTATGGGAAGCTGTAAAATCTGAGACAGAGAGAAAATAAAAACTATAAAAATAAACCTTACATTAATGTGTGAAGTATCAGCATGACGCTATACATCAGCCACACCAGCACATGTAGCTTCTTTGCTAGGAACAAGTTCCCTCTCACCCTGAACTAAACAATGCTGCATGGGGAGGGGCGTGTGTGCACTCACTTATTCTTCCCATTGACACCTTTCTACAAAGCACTATTCCCCTAAGAAACTTCAGTTAGTTGATCTTAGGGCCACAGCAGAAAGAGCAGGGCTAAGGGGACCAGTAGACATGATGCTGTCTGTCCAAGGCTGCATGGATACAGTGTGAGATGAGTCACACAGCCTCAAGACTGAAGAGAGCAGTGTATGCAGCTGCACAGATGCTCAAATCCTCATGTGCCTGCCGCTCCAACTTTCTGCTGCATGCGCCTACAGTCAGCCCTACCCAGAAACAATCCCCACCACCAGAGCAGTTACCTGCTAACAGTGGTAACCCCAGTAAGACCTTTTCTGATGCAGTGGGAAATGGCTGGATGCCGAGTTAGGGCTTTGCATTCAGTGCTGCACAGTGCACATCTAAAACAGCACATGGCACTAGCTTGGCATGTCACATGACACCGGCACGGTCTGGCACAGTTTTTTTTTTTTAAATATAAGCAGAGTACTTTTGACTGTGAAAGTATTAGGACTGAATGTGTGTGTTCCCCATGTCACATCAGCAGTCTGGTATGAACCATTTAAAAAAAAAAAAAAAAAAAAAATTTTTTTTTTTTTTTTTTTTTTTAAGGACTCTTGGGCCCCTCAACAGAGACTGGGCCCAGGGCAGCTGCCCCTTTTGCCCTGTGTTAAAGACGGTCCTGGGTTTACCTTAAGCTTGTAACCTGAACATGCATGATAATCAGCAAAAGAAAGTCGCAAAAGGAACTCAGTTACCTAGTACAACAAAGCGAAGTATTTTTGCACTTGATGGATAGTTTAGTAAAGTGCAGTCTGCAGAATAACTCCTCTAGTACCCCTACAGAAAATTGGACACTTCAATGTTTTAGATGCAAAACAAAAGCAGGTTAGCTTACAGTGTGGTAAAGCAAGGTTAGTGTCTTAAATTGACATGCGCAGGATTATTTGAGAGGACAAAGAAAGTAATTAGTAACACATAACAAACAGCAAGCAACAACAAGGTGTAAGTTCCTTATATCCTGTTAACTCTCTTCCCCCTCCCTTTCCCCCCACTCCTGCCCTTTCCCTTTAGAGCGTTTGAGCAAAATTTATGTTCTATGTATTAAATTGCTTAAAGCCACAAATTTGCAGCAGACATCGGCCAAGTCTAAATTTGCTAATTTATAATCATAGGAGGACTTATACCTTTACACCTGCACTGGAGTATCAAAAGGGAAAAAAAGATGATTACTTACCAAGTGCAGGTAGAACACAACTTTTTTTTTTTTTTTTTTTCCTTTTCTCCAAAATATAATCTAATATAATGTACTCAGTATATTAATTCCTCTGATGCCTGTGCCAAAGGTTAAGTGTAACAATATTTAATGTAACATACAGACAGCAGTAGGAGATGTCGTCTTTCTTAATTGGAAAAAGTTTCTCAGCTTTAAGCTTAGTCTTAGACCATATCCTATAGGGGCTAAGTAACCAGTGAAAGAAAGCTGATACTGGTGTTCTAGATATGAGATGAGGCAACCCAAAATGTTATCAGTTAACCACCACATACAAGGCTGTGTGTACCTTAGGTTTGATGTGTAATTTAGCAAAATGCACTCTGTGGGTTAGCTTTCTAGTGCCCCTACAGGAAATTAAACACAACAATATTTTATATGAAAACAACGGCCAGTTAACTTAGCAATATATTGAACCTAGAATAATATCTTAAATTAATATGTACAGGATTATGTGGGGAGAGAGAGAAGGTGGTTAGCTGCACGTAACAAACAACAGGCAACAAACAAACTGCAGGTTCCCTGAGTCCTGTTTTTCAGAAGTTTGAGCAAAATTGAGCTGTATGTGTTTAAATTCGTTTAAGCCAATAATTTGCAGCAAACAATTTCTTGGAGATAGAAACAGTATAATAATAGTTTGCTAGGCAAAGTGGTAAAGATGTCCCTCTAATGTCTCAGCCTTTTGTTGAAGCAGTGGAGTGGAGACAACAGGGGAAAAAAGAAGCATATGAAGGAGTTAGTGGCTCATGCAGTTAACAAAAAAAGATGCAGTTCATTCTTAGTTCACAGGTCCCCACATAGAAATAGCGTAGGTTTTTAAAGTGTTTTATGCTCCTTTCACTCTTAGGTTTAAGAAGCACTGTCCTGTTAAACCCTTTTAATTAGCTTCCCTTTTCCTTCCAGCGAAAGGGTAGATTTCCCAGGTGTAGGAGCTATGCCCTGACTCTTTCAAAATAGCTGGACAATATGCACCTTTATAGAAGAAAAGTACCTTAAACTATGCAGCTCAGTGCCATAGTTATAACAGATCGTTACAGGTTCAGTGTTCCAGTTATAATCCTATACCTCACCGTCCCAGAATGACTAGCCAACATGTGCCCGATCCAAACGCCAGGCTTCCACAAGCAGCATCGGTGTGTGGAAGGCTATGGCTCGGCAGTTACTCCCAGGCTGTGTCAGCAAGCAGCGCGGCGCCGAACAGTCGACGTCACCAGTCAGCACCCCATCTGACCGCACACACCGCTCCAACTGCAGAATGAAGAGAGGCAGCCGAGCTCCACTTTTCTTACACCTACAGAGGTTAGTAAGGATGAAGGGAGTTGAAGCAGTGCGGGGCATACAACTTAGGCCAGTATTGGGTCAGAGGTTTTGGCTAGGTATGAGCCTCGATCAAAGGGTTCTGAAGTCATAGGCAGGCAGCATCGTTAGTCGGTATCCCATCCACCTCCTCACGCAGCACCGGTGGGAGGGGTGGGGGGGAATCAGCCCGTGCTTGTTATTTTGAACCCGCAAAGAGTTTTTAGTGAGGCTAAAGGGGCCAAGAGCAAGTGCGGTGTGCTGTAGTTACACCGCTATGGAACCAGGATCCAGTTGCCTTTGGATAATTAGCCGCCCAGAACAAGGGCTGAGCGCGAATTTGCCGCCAGTGGCTAGTGTGGAAGTTTAGAGAGAGTGTGCTCACAGCGTGTCCTGCACACAGTCTCCTCCCCCGGAACCAGACAGGAAGGCTGTCTTTATTTTTATCCCTCCCTCTCTAGTGACTCTTGCGTGGAGTTCCACATCTTGGGTATTTGCTATCCCATACGTCACTATCTCATGGACTCTTGCCAATTACATGAAAAAAAACATAATTTATGTAAGAATTTACCTGATAAATTAATTTCTTTCATATTGGCAAGAGTCCATGAGACCCACCCTTTTTATGGTGGTTATGATTTTTTTGTATAAAGCACAATTATTCCAATTCCTTGTTGATGCTTTCGCTCCTTTCTTATCAACCCACTTCTTGGCTATTCATTAAACTGAATTGTAGGTGTGGTGGGGGGTGTATTTATAGGCATTTTGAGGTTTGGGAAACTTTGCCCCTCCTGGTAGGAATGTATATCCCATACGTCGCTAGCTCATGGACTCTTGCCAATATGAAGGAAATGAATTTATCAGGTAAATTCTTACATAAATTATGTTTTCCCCAGTGCTACAAATCCAATATATATATATATATATATATATATATATATGCTAGTCCTAAAGCCCATTCACACGGGCCATTTTTTGCAGTACAGCGGTCCCATCCCTTGCGCTCTCTCCCTCCCCCTCTCTTTTGCTCTCTCTCTCTCCCCCCTCTCTTTTGCTCTCTCTCTCCCCCTCTCTTTTGAGCTTTCCCTCTCCCCCCTCTCTTTTGAGCTCTCTCTCTCCCCCTCTCTTTTGCGCTCTCTCTCTCCCCCTCTCTTTTGTGCTCTCTCTCTCCTCCCTCTCTTTTGCGCTCTCTCTCCCCCCTCTCTTTTGCTCTCTCTCTCCCCCTCTCTTTTGAGCTCTCTCTCTCCCCCTCTCTTTTGAGCTCTCTCCCCCTCTCTTTTGCGCTCTCTCTCCCCCTCTCTTTTGCGCTCTCTCTCTCCACCTCTCTTTTGTGTGCTCTCTCTCCCCCTCTCTTTTGCGTTCTCTCTCTCCCCTCTCTTTTGTGCTCTCTCCCCTCTCTTTTGTGCTCTCTCTCCCCTCTATTTTGCACTCTCTCTCCCCCTCTCTTTTGTGCTCTCTCTCCCCCCTCTCTTTTGTGCTCTCTCTTTCCCCCTCTCTTTTGCGCTCTCCCTTTTCCCCTCTCTTTTGCAGTCTTTCTCCCCCTTTCTTTTGCGCTCTCTCTCCCCCCTCTCTTTTGTGCTCTTTTCCCCCCTCTTTTGCACTCTCTCTCCCCCCTCTCTTTTGCTCTCTCTCTCCCCCTCTCTTTTGAGCTCTCTCTCTCCTCCTCTCTTTTGAGCTCTCTCTCCCCCTCTCTTTTGCGCTCTCTCCCCCTCTCTTTTGCGCTCTCTCTCCCCCTCTCTTTTGCCCTCTCTCTCCCCCTCTCTTTTGCGCTTTCTCTCTCCCCCTTTCTTTTGTGCTCTCTCTCCCCTCTCTTTTGCGCTCTCTCTCCCCCTCTCTTTTGCGCTCTCTCCCCCTCTCTTTTGCGCTCTCTCTCCCCCTCTCTTTTGCCCTCTCTCTCCCCCTCTCTTTTGCGCTCTCTCTCTCTCCCTCTCTTTTGTGCTCTCTCTCCCCTCTCTTTTTCGCTCTCTCTCCCCCCTCTCTTTTGCGCTCTCTCTCCCCCCCTCTCTTTTGCGCTCTCTCTTTCCCCCTCTCTTTTGCGCTCTTTCTCCCCCTCTCTTTTGTGCTCTCTCTCCCCCCTCTCTTTTGCGCTCTCTCCCCCTCTCTTTTGCGCTCTCTCTCCCCCCCCCCCTCTCTTTTGCTCTCTTCCTCCCTCTCTTTTGTGCTCTCTCTCTCCCCCCTCTTTTGCGCTCTCTCTCCCCCTCTCTTTTGCGCTCTCTCTCCCCCCTCTCTCTTGCGCTCTCTCCCCCCTCTCTTTTGCGCTCTCTCTCCCCCTCTCTTTTGCTCTCTCTCTCCCCTCTCTTTTGCGCTCTCTCCCCCTTCTCTTTTGCTCTCTCTCTCCCCCCTCTCTCCCTCTCTCTCCCCCCTCTCTCTCTCCCCCCTCTCTCTCTCCCCCCTCTCTCTCCATCTCTCTCTCTCTCTCTCTCCCTCTCTCTCTCCCCCTCTCTCTCTCTTTCCCCCCCCCCTCTCTCTCTCTCTCTCTCTCTCCCCCCTCCTCTCTCTCTCTCCCCTCTCTCTCCACCCCCCCTCTCTCCCCCCCCTCTCTCTCCCACCCCTCTCTCTCCCCCCCCCCCCTCTCTCTCTCCCCCCCTCTCTCTCCCCCCCCCCTCTCCCCCCCTCTATCTCCCCCCTCTCTCTACCCCCTCTCTATCTCTCTCCCCTCTCTCTCCCCCCTCTCTATCTCTCTCCCCTCTCTATCCCTCTACCTCTCTCCACTCTCTATCTCTCTCCCCTCTATTGCGCCACCGTGCCCGACAACGCCCCTTCATGCCAGGCCATGCCCACGCTCACACCCGGCCACGCCCACTTCTGCCGCAGAGCGCAGATCAGCTAGGGACTCAAAGGCCAGGTGTGTTTGTCCTCGTGCTGTATCTACTGCGCATGACAGCTTCGGACAAACACACTTGGCCTTTTATTATATAGGATAATTGTTATGCAGCACAACCACTGTCTGATTTGCTATGCAGCACAACCACTGTCTGATTTGCTATGCAGCACAACCAGTATTTGATATAAATTTAGCCACCAATAAGAAAGCGCTACCCATGTTCTGAACCAAAAATAGGCCAGCTCCTAAGTTTACATTCCTGCTTTTTAAATACAGATACCAAGAGAACGAAGAAAAACTGAAAATAGGAGTTAAATAGAAAGATGCTTAAAATGTCATGCTCTAAAAAAAATGGGTTTCATATCCCTTTAACTAGGATGGCATGTAATGGGGGGGAGGCGGCAAAATGTATCCTCCCGTTAATGCACATGAAGAATTGCTAACTTTCGAAACCTTGATGCACGTTATTGAAACAGAAATGAAGCCTTGTTTTTTTTTAGTAAACAACCCAAGGTGTTGATCTAGGTCCATTTTGGCATATCTCATGCCACCGATTCGCTGTCAAAAGCGATCATATTAAAAGAATTGTTAACTTTTCACAAATTTTGTTTCCTACTGAAATTATTTATGGGAAATCCTAAAACATTTAATGTGAAAATGGCTTAATGTAGCTTAATGAGTAAAAAAGTGGCCAAATATTAATCAATTGCTGCATAATTTTGCACAACCCAAGATTTCCACTATCCAAGCCTATCCTAGAAGTTTCATGGATTTTGGTGTCCCACAAGGCTTGTTTTTTTGGGAGCTTAACTTAGATGTTAACCAATTTTCCCCAAACTTACCACAATACATTAATATATCTATTCAAACATAATCTGAAAATTTCAGGACATTTGATAAAACATACCAAAAGTTATTCGCATTTAACAATTTTTTTACAATCCTAAAACATTTAGGCCTAGATTTGGAGTTCGGCGGTAGCCGTCAAAACCAGCGTTAGAGGCTCCTAACGCTGGTTTTGGCCGCCCGCTGGTATTTGGAGTCAGTGATTAAAGGGTCTAACGCTCACTTTTCAGCCGCGACTTTTCCATACCGCAGATACCCCTACGCCATTTGCGTAGCCTATATTTTCAATGGGATCTTTCTAACGCCGGTATTTAGAGTCGTTTCTGAAGTGAGCGTTAGAGCTCTAACGACAAAACTCCAGCCGCCTGAAAATAGCAGGAGTTAAGAGCTTTCTGGCTAACGCCGGTTTATAAAGCTCTTAACTACTGTACCCTAAAGTACACTAACACCCATAAACTACCTATGTACCCCTAAACCGAGCTCCCCCCACATCGCCGCCACTCGATTAAAATTTTTAACCCCTAATCTGCCGACCGCCACCTACGTTATACTTATGTACCCCTAATCTGCTGCCCCTAACCCCGCCGACCCCTGTATTATATTTATTAACCCCTAACCTGCCCCCCACAACATCGCCGCCAGCTACTTAAAATAATTAACCCCTAATCTTCCGACCGCAAAGCGCCGCCACCTACGTTATCCCTATGTACCCCTAATCTGCTACCCCTAACACCGCCGACCCCTATATTATATTTATTAACCCCTAATCTGCCCCCCTCAATGTCGCCGACACCTGCCTACACTTATTAACCCCTAATCTGCCGAGCGGACCTGAGCGCTACTATAATAAAGTTATTAACCCCTAATCCGCCTCACTAACCCTATCATAAATAGTATTAACCCCTAATCTGCCCTCCCTAACATCGCCGACAGCTACCTTCAATTATTAACCCCTAATCTGCCGAGCGGACCTCACCGCTATTCTAATAAATGTATTAACCCCTAAAGCTAAGTCTAACCCTAACACTAACACCCCCCTAACTTAAATATAATTTACATCTAACGAAATAAATTAACTCTTATTAAATAAATTATTCCTATTTAAAGCTAAATACTTACCTGTAAAATAAATCCTAATATAGCTACAATATAAATTATAATTATATTATAGCTATTTTAGGATTTATATTTATTTTACAGGCAACTTGGTAATTATTTTAACCAGGTACAATAGCTATTAAATAGTTAAGAACTATTTAATAGCTACCTAGTTAAAATAATAACAAATTTACCTGTAAAATAAATCCTAACCTAAGATATAATTAAACCTAACACTACCCTATCAATAAATTAATTAAATAAACTACCTACAATTACCTACAATTAACCTAACACTACACTATCAATAAATAAATTAAATACAATTCCTACAAATAAATACAATTAAATAAACTAGCTAAAGTACAAAAAATAAAAAAGAACTAAGTTACAAAAAATAAAAAAATATTTACAAACATAAGAAAAATATTACAACAATTTTAAACTAATTACACCTACTCTAAGCCCCCTAATAAAATAACAAAGCCCCCCAAAATAAAAAATTCCCTACCCTATTCTAAATTAAAAAAGTTACAAGCTCTTTTACCTTACCAGCCCTGAACAGGGCCCTTTGCGGGGCATGCCCCAAGAATTTCAGCTCTTTTGCCTGTAAAAGAATAAATACAATACCCCCCCCCCAACATTACAACCCACCACCCACATACCCCTAATCTAACCCAAACCCCCCTTAAATAAACCTAACACTAAGCCCCTGAAGATCTTCCTACCTTGTCTTCACCATCCAGGTATCACCGATCCGTCCTGGCTCCAAGATCTTCATCCAACCCAAGCGGGGGTTGGCGATCCATAATCCGGTGCTCCAAAGTCTTCCTCCTATCCGGCAAGAAGAGGACATCCGGACCGGCAAACATCTTCTCCAAGCGGCATCTTCGATCTTCTTCCCTCCGGAGCGAAGCGGCAGGATCCTGAAGACCTCCAGCGCGGAACATCCATCCGGACCGACGACTGAACGACGAATGACTGTTCCTTTAAGGGACGTCATCCAAGATGGCGTCCCTCGAATTCCGATTGGCTGATAGGATTCTATCAGCCAATCGGAATTAAGGTAGGAATTTTCTGATTGGCTGATGGAATCAGCCAATCAGAATCTAGTTCAATCCGATTGGCCGATCCAATCAGCCAATCAGATTGAGCTCGCATTCTATTGGCTGATCGGAACAGCCAATAGAATGCGAGCTCAATCTGATTGGCTGATTGGATCAGCCAATCGGATTGAACTTGATTCTGATTGGCTGATTCCATCAGCCAATCAGAAAATTCCTACCTTAATTCCGATTGGCTGATAGAATCCTATCAGGGCTGGTAAGGTAAAAGAGCTTGTAACTTTTTTATTTTAGAATAGGGTAGGGAATTTTTTATTTTGGGGGGCTTTGTTATTTTATTAGGGGGCTTAGAGTAGGTGTAATTAGTTTAAAATTGTTGTAATATTTTTCTTATGTTTGTAAATATTTTTTTATTTCCTGTAACTTAGTTCTTTTTTATTTTTTGTACTTTAGCTAGTTTATTTAATTGTATTTATTTGTAGGAATTGTGTTTAATTAATTTATTGATAGTGTAGTGTTAGGTTAATTGTAGGTAATTGTAGGTAGTTTATTTAATTATTTTATTGATAGGGTAGTGTTCGGTTTAATTTTATCTTAGGTTAGGATTTATTTTACAGGTAAATTTGTTATTATTTTAACTAGGTAACTATTAAATAGTTCTTAACTATTTAATAGCTATTGTACCTGGTTAAAATAATTACAAAGTTGCCTGTAAAATAAATATTAATCCTAAAATAGCTATAATATAATTATAATTTATATTGTAGCTATATTAGGGTTTATTTTACAGGTAAGTATTTAGCTTTAAATAGGAATCATTTATTTAATAAGAGTTAATTTATTTCGTTAGATAAAAATTATATTTAACTTAGGGGGGTGTTAGTGTTAGGGTTAGACTTAGCTTTAGGGGTTAATCCATTTATTAGAATAGCGGTGAGCTCCGATCGGAAGATTAGGGGTTAATAATTGAAGGTAGGTGTCGGCGATGTTAGGGAGGGCAGATTAGGGGTTAATACTATTTATGATAGGGTTAGTGAGGCGGATTAGGGGTTAATAACTTTATTATAGTAGCGCTCAGGTCCGTTCGGCAGATTAGGGGTTAATAAGTGTAGGCAGGTGTCGGCGACGTTGAGGGGGGCAGATTAGGGGTTAATAAATATAATATAGGGGTCGGCGATGTTAGGGCAGCAGATTAGGGGTACATAGGGATAACGTAGGTTGCGGCGGTTTACGGAGCGGCAGATTAGGGGTTAAAAAAAATATGCAGGGGTCAGCGATAGCGGGGGCGGCAGATTAGGGGTTAATAAGTGTAAGGTTAGGGGTGTTTAGACTCGGGGTACATGTTAGATTGTTAGGTGCAGACGTAGGAAGTGTTTCCCCATAGGAAACAATGGGGCTGCGTTAGGAGCTGAACGCTGCTTTTTTGCAGGTGTTAGGTTTTTTTCAGCTCAAACAGCCCCATTGTTTCCTATGGGAGAATCGTGCACGAGCACGTTTTTGAGGCCGGCCGCGTCCGTAAGCAACTCTGGTATCGAGAGTTGCATTTGCGGTAAAAATGCTCTACGCTCCTTTTTTGGAGCCTAACGCAGCATTTGTTTGAACTCTCGATACCAGAGTTAAATTTATGGTGCGGCCAGAAAAAAGCCCGTGGAGCGTTAACAGCCCTTTTACCGCCGAACTCCAAATCTAGGCCTAAATGAGCAGCTTAATGTAAAAAGAGCTTAATGTACCAAAATTCATCTAAACATGATTCAATTGCCTTGAAACTTGGCACAAACTCAGTTTGTCACTTTCCAAACCTATCCTAGAAGTTTCATGGATTTTGGTTTTCCACAAGGCAAATGAGTGACATTAAGCTTGTTTTTTAGAAAGCTTAATGTGGGTATCCGATATTGCGGATCATGTCCGTTGCACATTGATAAATGACGATAGCATATGCTCTCAGCATTTATCATTGCACCAGCAGCTCTTGTGAACTGCTGGTGCAATGCTGCCCCCTAAAGATCCACGGCTACTAGCAGGGGGTGTCCATCAACCCGATCCTATCCGATCGGGTTGATTTCTGGCGATGTCTGTCCTCAGAGCAGGCGGATAGGTTATGGAGCAGAGGTCTTTAGACTGCTGCTTCATAACTTGTGTTTCCGGCGAGCCTGAAGGCTCGCCAGAAGCACAGGGCATCAAGCTCTATACGGAGCTTGATAAATATGCCCCTTAATGTGAGCAGCTTAATGTAAAAAGAGCTTAATGTACCAAAAATCACCTAAACATCAATCGCCTTGAAACTTGGCCCAAACTCAGGTTTTAACTTTCCAAACCTATCCTAGAAGTTTCATGGATTTTGGTTTCCCACAAGGCAAATGAGTGACATTAAGCTTGTTTTTTGGGGAGTTTAATGGGGCTTAACGTACAAAAAAGAACTTAGATGTTAAACAATAGCAAGAGCGATTTCTGTTGAGCGTTTAGTGCAGAAACCAGATTGTAGTGGATCAAGTAAGGAGTTAGTTATGAGAAATTGAGTTAGCCGATTATAGACCGATTATAGAGATTTAATGCGAGCAGCTTAATGTAAAAAGAGCTTAATGTACCAACATGTGTCTAAACATCAATCCCAGGACATACTTGAAAACGAGAGAAATCTCAGTGTATCCTTCCTGGTAAAATATTTTATAAATAAATAAATAAATTGCCTTGAAACTTGGCACAACCTGAGTTTTTCACTATCCAAACCTATCCTAGAAGTGTCATGGATTTTAGCTCCCACACGGCAAATGAGTGACATTAAGCTTGTTTTTTGGGAAGCTTAATGTAGCTTAACGTATAAAAATTAACTTAGATGTTAACTAATTTTCCGCAAATTTCCCACAATACAATAATTTATCTATTCAAACATATTCTGAAAATATCAGGACATTTGGTAAAACATACCAAAAGATATTCACATGTAACTATTTTGTTATAGTCTTAAAACATTTAGGCCTAGATTTGGAGTTCGGCGGTAGCCGTCAAAACCAGCGTTAGAGGCTCCTAACGCTGGTTTTGGGCGCCCGCTGGTATTTGGAGTCAGTGATTAAAGGGTCTAACGCTCACTTTTCTGCCGCGACTTTTCCATACCGCAGATCCCCCTACGCCATTTGCGTAGCCTATCTTTTCAATGGGATCTTTCTAACGCTGGTATTTAGAGTCGTTTCTGAAGTGAGCGTTAGAGCTCTAACGACAAGATTCCAGCCGCCTGAAAATAGCAGGAGTTAAGAGCTTTCTGGCTAACGCCGGTTTATAAAGCTCTTAACTACTGTACCCTAAAGTACACTAACACCCATAAACTACCTATGTACCCCTAAACCGAGCTCCCCCCACATCGCCGCCACTCGATTAAAATTTTTAACCCCTAATCTGCCGACCGCCACCTACGTTATACTTATGTACCCCTAATCTGCTACCCCTAACACCGCCGACCCCTATATTATATTTATTAACCCCTAACCTGCCCCCCACAACATCGCCGCCAGCTACTTAAAATAATTAACCCCTAATCTTCCGACCGCAAAGCGCCGCCACCTACGTTATCCCTATGTACCCCTAATCTGCTACCCCTAACACCGCCGACCCCTATATTATATTTATTAACCCCTAATCTGCCCCCCACAACGTCGCCGACACCTGCCTACACTTATTAACTCCTAATCTGCCGAGCGGACCTGAGCGCTACTATAATAAAGTTATTAACCCCTAATCCGCCTCACTAACCCTATCATAAATAGTATTAACCCCTAATCTGCCCTCCCTAACATCGCCGACACCTACCTTCAATTATTAACCCCTAATCTTCCGATCGGAGCTCACCGCTATTCTAATAAATGTATTAACCCCTAAAGCTAAGTCTAACCCTAACACTAACACCCCCCTAAGTTAAATATAATTTTTATCTAACGAAATAAATTAACTCTTATTAAATAAATGATTCCTATTTAAAGCTAAATACTTACCTGTAAAATAAACCCTAATATAGCTACAATATAAATTATAATTATATTATAGCTATTTTAGGATTAATATTTATTTTACAGGCAACTTTGTAATTATTTTAACCAGGTACAATAGCTATTAAATAGTTAAGAACTATTTAATAGTTACCTAGTTAAAATAATAACAAATTTACCTGTAAAATAAATCCTAACCTAAGATATAATTAAACCTAACACTACCCTATCAATAAAATAATTAAATAAACTACCTACAATTACCTACAATTAACCTAACACTACACTATCAATAAATTAATTAAACACAATTCCTACAAATAAATACAATTAAATAAACTAGCTAAAGTACAAAAAATAAAAAAGAACTAAGTTACAGAAAATAAAAAAATATTTACAAACATAAGAAAAATATTACAACAATTTTAAACTAATTACACCTACTCTAAGCCCCCTAATAAAATAACAAAGCCCCCCAAAATAAAAAATTCCCTACCCTATTCTAAATTAAAAAAGTTACAAGCTCTTTTACCTTACCAGCCCTGAACAGGGCCCTTTGCGGGGCATGCCCCAAGAATTTCAGCTCTTTTGCCTGTAAAAAAAAACATACAATACCCCCCCCAACATTACAACCCACCACCCACATACCCCGAATCTAACCCAAACCCCCCTTAAATAAACCTAACACTAATCCCCTGAAGATCTTCCTACCTTGTCTTCACCATCCAGGTATCACCGATCCGTCCTGGCTCCAAGATCTTCATCCAACCCAAGCGGGGGTTGGCGATCCATAATCCGGTGCTGAAGAGGTCCAGAAGAGGCTCCAAAGTCTTCCTCCTATCCGGCAAGAAGAGGACATCCGGACCGGCAAACATCTTCTCCAAGCGGCATCTTCGATCTTCTTCCATCCGGAGCGAAGTGGCAGGATCCTGAAGACCTCCAGCGCGGAACATCCATCCGGACCAACGACTGAACGACGAATGACTGTTCCTTTAAGGGACGTCATCCAAGATGGCGTCCCTCGAATTCCGATTGGCTGATAGGATTCTATCAGCCAATCGGAATTAAGGTAGGAATTTTCTGATTGGCTGATGGAATCAGCCAATCAGAATCAAGTTCAATCCGATTGGCTGATCCAATCAGCCAATCAGATTGAGCTCGCATTCTATTGGCTGATCGGAACAGCCAATAGAATGCGAGCTCAATCTGATTGGCTGATTGGATCAGCCAATCGGATTGAACTTGATTCTGATTGGCTGATTCCATCAGCCAATCAGAAAATTCCTACCTTAATTCCGATTGGCTGATAGAATCCTATCAGCCAATCGGAATTCGAGGGACGCCATCTTGGATGACGTCCCTTAAAGGAACAGTCATTCGTCGTTCAGTCGTCGGTCCGGATGGATGTTCCGCGCTGGAGGTCTTCAGGATCCTGCCACTTCGCTCCGGATGGAAGAAGATCGAAGATGCCGCTTGGAGAAGATGTTTGCCGGTCCGGATGTCCTCTTCTTGCCGGATAGGAGGAAGACTTTGGAGCCTCTTCTGGACCTCTTCAGCACCGGATTATGGATCGCCAACCCCCGCTTGGGTTGGATGAAGATCTTGGAGCCAGGACGGATCGGTGATACCTGGATGGTGAAGACAAGGTAGGAAGATCTTCAGGGGATTAGTGTTAGGTTTATTTAAGGGGGGTTTGGGTTAGATTAGGGGTATGTGGGTGGTGGGTTGTAATGTTGGGGGGGGGTATTGTATGTTTTTTTTTACAGGCAAAAGAGCTGAAATTCTTGGGGCATGCCCCGCAAAGGGCCCTGTTCAGGGCTGGTAAGGTAAAAGAGCTTGTAACTTTTTTAATTTAGAATAGGGTAGGGAATTTTTTATTTTGGGGGGCTTTGTTATTTTATTAGGGGGCTTAGAGTAGGTGTAATTAGTTTAAAATTGTTGTAATATTTTTCTTATGTTTGTAAATATTTTTTTATTTTCTGTAACTTAGTTCTTTTTTATTTTTTGTACTTTAGCTAGTTTATTTAATTGTATTTATTTGTAGGAATTGTGTTTAATTAATTTATTGATAGTGTAGTGTTAGGTTAATTGTAGGTAATTGTAGGTAGTTTATTTAATTATTTTATTGATAGGGTAGTGTTAGGTTTAATTATATCTTAGGTTAGGATTTATTTTACAGGTAAATTTGTTATTATTTTAACTAGGTAACTATTAAATAGTTCTTAACTATTTAATAGCTATTGTACCTGGTTAAAATAATTACAAAGTTGCCTGTAAAATAAATATTAATCCTAAAATAGCTACAATGTAATTATAATTTATATTGTAGCTATATTAGGATTTATTTTACAGGTAAGTATTTAGCTTTAAATAGGAATCATTTATTTAATAAGAGTTAATTTATTTCGTTAGATAAAAATTATATTTAACTTAGGGGGGTGTTAGTGTTAGGGTTAAACTTAGCTTTAGGGGTTAATCCATTTATTAGAATAGCGGTGAGCTCCGATCGGAAGATTAGGGGTTAATAATTGAAGGTAGGTGTCGGCGATGTTAGGGAGGGCAGATTAGGGGTTAATACTATTTATGATAGGGTTAGTGAGGCGGATTAGGGGTTAATAACTTTATTATAGTAGCGCTCAGGTCCGCTCGGCAGATTAGGGGTTAATAAGTGTAGGCAGGTGTCGGCGACGTTGAGGGCGGCAGATTAGGGGTTAATAAATATAATATAGGGTTCGGCGATGTTAGGGCAGCAGATTAGGGGTACATAGGGATAACTTAGGTTGCGGCGGTTTACGGAGCGGCAGATTAGGGGTTTAAAAAAATATGCAGGGGTCAGCGATAGCGGGGGCGGCAGATTAGGGGTTAATAAGTGTAAGGTTAGGGGTGTTTAGACTCGGGGTACATGTTAGGGTGTTAGGTGCAGACGTAGGAAGTGTTTCCCCATAGGAAACAATGGGGCTGCGTTAGGAGCTGAACGCTGCTTTTTTGCAGGTGTTAGGTTTTTTTTCAGCTCAAACAGCCCCATTGTTTCCTATGGGGGAATCGTGCACGAGCACGTTTTTGAGGCCGGCCGCGTCCGTAAGCAACTCTGGTATCGAGAGTTGCATTTGCGGTAAAAATGCTCTACGCTCCTTTTTTGGAGCCTAACGCAGCATTTGTTTGAACTCTCGATACCAGAGTTAAATTTATGGTGCGGCCAGAAAAAAGCCCGCGGAGCGTTAACAGCCCTTTTACCGCCGAACTCCAAATCTAGGCCTTAATGTGATCAGCTTGATGTAAAAAGAGCTTAATGTACCAAAATTCACCTAGACATCAATCAATTGCCTTGAAACTTGGCACAAACTCAGTTTGTCATTTTCCAAACCTATCCTAGAAGTTTATGGATTTTGGTTTTCCACAAGGCAAATGAGTGACATTAAGCTTGTTTTTTGGGGAGTTTAACGTGGCTTAACGAACAAAAAAGAACTTAAATGTTAACCAATTTCCCCCAAACTTCACACAAAACATTAATCTATTGACACATATTCTGAAAATGTCAGGATGTTTGGCAAATCATACCAAAAGCGTTATTCACATTTAACTATTTTTTTACAATCCTTAACATTTAGGGGTAGATTTATTATTAGTCGACCGGGCATGATATGCAATACGCTGACAGCATTTAACATTGCACAAACATTTATTGTGAAATTCTTGTGCAATGCCACCCCTGCTCATTGGCGGCCAATCGGCCGCTAGCAGGGGCTGTCAATCATCCGCTTATGACCGTTGCTTCTTCACTTCCGTTTCAGGCGAGCCTGAAATGATGGGGCTCTGAAGCAGCATCCGCTGCTTAATAAATGGAGCCCTTAAAGTGAACAGCTTAATGTAAAAAAGAGCTTAATGTACCATAATGTTACTAAACAACACCAGACATTGCAAATTAATTACATTAAAGGGCCATAATACCCAAATGTTTAAACACTTGAAAGTGATGCAGTATAGCTGTAAAAAGCTGACTAGAAAATATCTCCTGAACATCTCTATGTAAAAAAGGAAGTTATTTTACCTCAAAAGTTCCTCAGTAGCCACCTCCCATTGTAAAGGATTTCTAAGCAGCATTTTAGTGTGTCTGTCCTGGGATAGCTGAAAGGATGAGCATTGTGCACTCATATTATTTCCCTATTCAGATTACTATGAAATCTCATGAGAGTTAAGTCAAATCTCATGAGATCACAGTAAAAGAGTTCATGACCTCAACACTGCTGATGCTGATTGGCTGCTGTTCATTTCTTCGTTTTTTTTTTTTTTTTTACCTGCAGCTGGGAGCAGGTGAGTGTAACTTTTGTTATGTTTTATCAAACAGCTTCACATTTTCCATATATGTTTGAATAGATAAGGCTTCCTCCCCCAAAAAAAAATTTGGTAAATTAAGCACTTTTTACGTTAAGCCGTTCACATGAAGGCCTCTATTTAACAAGGTCTGGCGGACCTGATCCGACAGTGCGGATCAGGTCCGCCAGACCTTGCTGAATACGGAGAGCAATACGCCCTCCATATTCAGCATTGCACCAGCAGCTCACAAGAGCTGCTGGTGCAACGCCGCCCCCTGCAGACTCTCGGCCAATGGGCCACCAGCAGGGGGCGATGTCTGTCCGGCTGCTCAGAGTAGGCGGACAGGTTATGGAGCAGCAGTCTTTGTGACTGCTGCTTCATAACTGCTGTTTCTGGCGAGTCTGAACACTCGCCAGAAACACAGGCCGTCAAGCTCCTTTTGGAGCTTGATAGGCCCCAAAATGTTTTAAGATCGTAAAAAAATAGTTACATGTGAATATCTTTTGGTATGTTTTACCAAATGTCCTGAAATTTTCAGAATATGTTTGAATAGATAGATTAATGTATTGCGGGAGGTTTGGGGAAAATTGGGTAACATCTAAGTTTAATTTTGTACGTTAAGCCACATTAAGCTCCCAAAAACAAGCTTAATGTCACTCATTTGCCTTGTGGGAAACCAAAATCCATAAAACTTCTAGGATATGTTTGGAAAGTTAAAAACCTAGTTTTTGCCAAGTTTCAAGGCAATTTATTGATGTTTAGGCAAATTTTGGTATATTAAGCTCTTTTTACATTAAGCTGCTCACATTTGGGGGGATATGTATCAAGCCATCAACCTCAAATACCTCGGAATTCCACAGCGTAATTGTTGTGAGCTTGATCCAACCTAATTATCAAAGCCTACAGATTGTCAAATTTTGAAATTTGTAACATACAATCTGCCGGTCTCAGTCCAACGCAGATCGATGATTACGTCATTACAGATGTTCCGAATACACATTCAACTCTATCTGACACTTTTTCAAAGTTATCAAATTTCTAACAGGTACGCTCGTGGCTATTCCGGCCCAGTATACCTGGTTTTCAATCCGCCACCCTGGAGGCCGCGGATGCCTTAGGAATCAACGGGAGTCTGAAAGCACCAAAAAGCTTATGTTCGATGCTGCCAGATATCCCATTGATTTCTATGGCTCAAAACAAGTTACGTTTACACCTAACACCCTAAGTCTAAACACCCCTAATCTGCCGCCCACAACATCGCCGCCACCTAAATAAAAGTTATTAACCCCTATCCCGCCCCTGCTGACCCCGCCGCAACCTAAATAAATGTATTAACCCCTATCCCGCCGCTCCCTGACACCGCCACAACCTAAATACATTTATTAACCCCTATTCCGCCGCTCCCCAACCCCGCCGCAACCAAAATAAAAATATAAAACAGTAAACCTCTGGCCTCCCACATCATTACCACTAACTAAACCTATTAACCCCTAAACCGTCAGCCCCCCACATCGCCATAAACTAAATTAAGCTATTAGCCCCTAAACCTAACAACCCGCTAACTTTAAAGTAAAATTACAACATCCCTATCTTAATATAAATTAAAACTTACCTGTAGAATTAAATTAAACTAATTTTAAACTATTAATTAACCTACCCTAACTATTATACTACAATTAAATTAAACAAGCAATTAAATAAACTAAATTACATATTATAAAAAACTAACCCTACTAAAATTATTTAAATATACTATTAAACCTTATTAAAATTACTAAATTACAAAAACAAACACCAAGTTAAACCCCCCCCCACTAAATTACAAAAAATAAAAAACCACATTATCAAAAATAAAAAAGAATTAAACCTAATCTTATAGTCCTATCAAAATAAAAAGCCCCCGTAAAATAAAAAAACCCTAGCCTACAATAAACTACCAATGGCCCTTAAAAGGGCATTTTGTGGGGCATTGCCCCAAAGAAATCAGCTCTTATACCTTAAAAAAAAATACAAACACCCCCAACAGTAAAACCCACCACCCCACCAACCCCCCAAATAAAAAAACTAAAATAACCTAAGCTCCCCATTGCCCTGAAAAGGGCATTTGTATGGGCATTGCCCTTAAAAGGGCATTTAGCTCTTTTACATGCCCAGACCCTAATCTAAAAATAAAACCCACCCAAAAAACCCTTAAAAAAAACACTAACCCCCGACGATCCACTTACAGTTATTGAAGTCCCGCTTGAAGGATCCATCCAGCCGGCGAAGTCATCATCCAGACGGCCTCTTCCATCTTCATCCAGCCGGAGAAGTCTTCATCCAGACGACATCTTCAATCTTCATCCATCCAGTGCGGAGTGAGTCCATCCTGAAGATATCTGGTGTGGAGCATCCTCTTCATACGGTCGTTGCCGTAAACTGGAACATCAATGCAAGGCTATTTTAGATAGTTTTTTTTATTTGGGGGGGTTGGGTGGTGGGTTTTACTGTTGGGGGCCGTGTTTGTATTTTTTTTACAGATTAAAAAACTGATTTCTTTGGGGCAAAAAGGACCTTTAAGGGCCATTGGTAGTTTATTGTAGGCTAGGTTTTTTTTTATTTTGGTGGGGCTTTTTTATTATGATAGGGCTATTAGATTAGGTGTAATTCTTTTTTATTTTTGATGTTTTTTTTCCCCGTAATTTAGTGGGGGGGTTTTTTTTTGTAATTTAGCGTTTATTTTTTTTGTAATTTAGTTATTTGTAATAAGGTTTAATAGTATATTTGAATAATTTTAGTAGAGGTTAAGTTTTTATAATATGTCATTTAGTTTATTTAATTGCTAGTTTAATTTAATTGTAGGATAATAGTTATGGTAGGTTAATTAATAGTTTAAAAATAGTTTATTTTAATTCTACAGGTAAGTTTAAGTATTTTAAAATAGGGATGTGGTAATTTTAATTTAAAGTTAGCGGGTTGTTAGGTTTAGGGATTAATAGATTAATTCCGTTAATGGCAATGTGGAGGACTGAAGGTTTAGGGGTTAATAGGTTTAGTTAGTGGTAGTGATGTGGGAGGCCAGAGGTTTAGGGGTTAATACGCTTATTTAGTGGCGGCGGAGTCAGGGAGCGGGATAGGGTTTAATAACTTTATTTAGGTTGCGGCGGGGTCGGGGAGCGGCAGGATAGGGGTTAATAACTTTATTTATGTTGCAACGGGGTCGGGGAGCAGCGGGATAGGGGTTATACATTTTAGTATAGTGGCGACGTTTAGACACAAGATCGATGACTGCTAGCTAACAACAGTCCGATGCTCATCGCCTCGTACTTGGTACGCGTCTTTTTGACGGCTTTTTTTATAAATATGGAGAGCGTATTGAGATACGTGGCGGCAAAGTTAGGCGATGTTAGGTGAACTTATTGGTGCTGGCGAATGCAACAAAGTTGACGGCTTGATAGATATCACCCTAAATGTTTTAGGATTGTAAAAAAAAATTCGCTCTGATTTTCAGACTCCTAACTAAGCCCCAAAGTTTTATGTGAATACCGTCAGCTACCTTCTCCAGCTTGCTCCTGTTTGTGTAAAGGGTCTTTTCATATGCAAAAGAAGGGGGGGGGAGTGTCTTATTCTTTATAGTAGTGTCTATTACATGCAGTTATATGAACATGAGTGTATACTGTCCCTTTAAGTTCTCTAAAAAACAAGCTTAAAGGGAACCATAACACCTGCTAAAATTCCTTAAAACTAACTTCTACTAAATAATAAAAAACAACTAAGCACAGATATCTATGCTGGCTGTTCAGCTTGCCGCAAACAGTTCAAGTAGAGTGATTTAAATGATAGTGTTGATCCAGAGATTCATGCTGCTATTTATTCCGCCATATTGTGCACACAGCAGTCATGTGATGTGCACAGCATATTATTCTGTTATTTATGTTTGCTTAGATTAAATACTCACTGTGATGCAGAGCATGTGCTGCAGTGTCTGTTGAGAAAGTTGTATTCTGTGGAAATGCATTAGTTTTCAACATGTTGTTCTAAATAAAAGGGACAGTGTAGATACATGATACTATAAACTCATACATCTTATAATAGGAAAAAAGCAAGAATCAGAAGCGCCTACCTGTGCCTTAATTAGCATTGTAAAACATGGGATTAACAAAAAAATAAAGCATTGTACATGAAAAAATTTTTTTTACTTTAAATGTGCAACCTTACTGTGTATTTTGTATGCCCATGCTGCGTCCATGCAATTTCCAATTACTCCCTCAATGCAAAAAAAATTCTCATCTGAAGTAAAATACTTTTTAAATAAAGTGTTTTAAATTATTTTGAATTGCAAATATTATATTGGTTAATATCAAGGGGGAACCAGATTCTACTATTTATGTAATTACACTGTAACATTGCAGTTGTACTCCATGTGGGCTTTTTTTTTTACCAGTCAGCCCTGCTTGCTGTCACTGCAGAGATTTGTTTTCATCTGTCACAGACACAAAGCAGAGGTTGAGCCGAAGCAGTTCTAAAACAAATAGCTGTGCACGGGTTTAGATCTGCCCGGAGCAATTCACACTTCAGCTGTAATATCCTTGCCCCTTCCCCGTAGCACACAGTGAGTGCAGAGATGCAAAGTGTATCGACTAAACTAGGAGAGGAACAGCTTAAGGGAGATTGACTTTACTGGATGGGAAGGTTAGGGGGTTGGGGGCTAGGAGTAGCCCCCTCCTTTGAATAGTACAGCTATAGCAGGACAATAGAAGTAGGGATGGGCAGTGTAGATAAGCTGCAACTATCTGATCCTGAATAGGCTAGCACAGGGATTGGCCAGGAGGGGGAGAGGGGGTGTGAACAGGAGTTGAGGGGATTAACTGCCTATAAAGATTATTGCACAATGCTTGAAGCTCACAATAATTATTTTCTTTTGTACTTACAGGTATTTCAACGATTCCAGTTGTAGAAAACTGCACGATGGCTTCAAGAAGCAGGCGAATTCCCAAGAAATTCCTGGAAGGAGAGAATCATTGGACCACTGCTGCTGGGAAAGAGGAGAAGAGAGCGGCAAAAAGGAAGAGGAATGCTGGGGGACTCGCAGGAAGAGAAGCTCAGGGAGTGGTCCTCCCAGATCAGGTAGGGAAGCTTAGGCAAGATGCCACCGAGGTAAGTGTTGCGCCCCTTCTCCCCTTCCCGCAGCCCCCATCCCCCGCCCACTCCGCGTTATCATACGCGGCCTCCTCTGGGTCCAACTCAGCTCAATCCCCTGCACCACCCCCGCTAATCAGGTCACTAGCGCTGGGGGACGACTCGCCACCAGGGATCCCATTAGCCCAGGCGCGGCCCGTTGCATCGGCATTTAGCCCGGCCGAGCGGGAGCATACACAGGGTCATAGAGTACCCGGCAGCAGATCAGGCGAGGGAGGGTTCCAGGGGGCATCGCCAACGCTATTGGCGCATATCAGTGACATCAGCGGCGTGCGTGGGGGGGGGGGGCGGGGTCGGCGCCGCGACCATTAGTCAGGGACCAGGTGTCATACAGGAGAAGAGTAGTAGAGGAGGGGAACTACCTACATGCGGTAAGGGGAAACTTTAGCGGGAGGACAGCGGTGACACAGGGGGACAGCAGGGAATACATGGAGGGCCAAATGGTTGCATCGCCAGTGGGGGAATTTCGGGCTGGGCCACATATCAGCGGGGGAGGTAAGAGTGGTCATAGGAACCTGAAGCAGGCGGTCCCAATACAGAGGGAATACATTTACGTAGTGGGGGAAAACTCCGCTGGCAATAATTATAGGCACAGCAGGGAGGCCGCAGACACCGACTACGAGGTGGGGGGCATAGAGTACGCGCAGCATCATACGAACGTACACATTAACCCTGAGATAGGCTCATACGTAAGAGGCAGGGACGGGCTGCTATATAAGAGGGTACATGACAATGATAGGGCCGGCCAAGAGATACCACACAGCAAAAGGACTGTAAATAACATGTTTTGTCCACAGGCACTGCAAGCGGTCGCACCTGTAGGTGCGGTGGGGGGACAAAGTGGGCTCCGGCAAGCAGAGGAGCAGAGGGAACAAAGAACAGACGGACCTCTCGAGCATCCTGGAACCAGTGGAAGGGGAACAGCAATGGAGCAGCAATCCAACTCATCACAGACAAAGGCAAAAGGTAAGAAACATAGTGCTAAGATTTATTCTGATAGTTCTAGCAGTGGGATGGGGATTCTGATGTGTTATGGGGCCCCAATAAGAAAATATTGAAAATAGTTCGGAAAATTTATGCAAAACAGGGTCATAAAGAGGAGCAAAAGGGCTCTGAGTCAGAGGACAGTGAAGAAGGGGGGGCCCAGGTTGAAGATGAAATGAGCGGGGTACGCTTAGTCCCTTAAAATCTAAGTTAGTACAAAAAGCAAAAAAAGGGAGATACTTAGATTTCTTTGACATAACTAGAGAAGTGATTGCCACTAAGTCCAGGGGAGAGGGGGCAAAAAATAGAAAAAAGAGTTCATTTGCAGAATGGGTTAAGGGGTTTGCAGTATACGCGGAAAGTTTCCTAGAGGCACACCCCAGGCAAATGAAGGGTATGATGAGATACCTGCACCTAATCGCAGATTGCTTTACAACGTATGGGGTGTTTTCCTGGAAGGAATATGATGAGGAGTTCAGGAGGGGCAGCGTGGCCACAAGGGGAAAAGGTAGGAAGGATTTCGGGGGAAAAAATCATAGATACATGGTCCCGCCTGCTAAAGATAGCAGAGGGGCAAGGTGGTAGTAGAATGCAATACGGGAGCATGTTCGTAGCAAAAGGGATTAAGCAGGAGATAAAAGAATGCTGGGCGTATAACGATAAGCGCTGCGATAGAGGAACGGCTTGTAGATTCAAACACATTTGCAGGCATTGCACAGGGAATCACCCCGGGGTGGAATGCAGAAAGAACCAAGGGGGAAAAAATTATTCCTTTCGTGCTCCAAATAAGTCTCAAGGGGGAGGGGCTGGGGCTGGCCAGAACCCCTCTGAAAGTAAATAAGCTGGTGGAGGCCCTAGAAGGATAAGGAGAAAATGCAGCACTCGGGGGACACCAACTTGATATTAAAAGGCAAAACTTTATTCCATAGTTTAAAAATACAGGTAGGATCAGGGAATTAACCCCTTACGCGTTTCGTGCTCCGCCTGAGCACTTAGTCATAGGGATGTTTGCTTAAACCGGACATGGCCTATTTAAAGGCACAGTGTCCAATCAAGCAATGTGTCAGAGAGATTTAAAAAAACAATAATATAAAAGCATGTTAACATTGAACATGATCATCTTGCAATATGAATGTATGAATCAGCCAAACATCAGTGAATATTAAATGTCAAAATATGAACAATTTTGTATCATATCAAAATTCCATAGTATTAAATGCAACAACACACTGTTTCAAAAAGACAATATAAACATAGATCTTGTAACAATTAATCAGCTAGAGACACTATACGTATAGAAAAGTTTTTACCCAATACATTAAACTAACCTAGTACGTTTATGTTACGTAGGAACTGAAGTCGTTGCCATATTGTTTAATGAATACAAGAAAAAATCATCATAGCAGTGTGTTACATAACACTGAACATGGTTAGTAATGTTAAATAAGGTATGTGTCTTAGGATGAATTGATAACCAAATAGCATAGTGTGACATAGTAAAGCTGGAAAAAGATATTAGCCTATGAATAGACTCATATCCCACTCCTTATTTAAACCCTCAGGGGTAACCGTTCTTAATTTATATATCCAGTACATTTCTTGTTTGAGTAACATTTTGTTTCTGTTTCCCCCTCTGGTCGGTGGATAAATTTTATCAATGACTTTAACTGTCATATTAAATTTATTTGTCATATGTATGCTGAAATGGTGCCGTGCAATTACTGAATTTTTATTATACATTTTAGTGTCATATATGTGTTCTCTCATACGAGATCTTAATTCTCTACTAGTCTGACCTGTGTATTGCATGTGACAAAGATTACACTCAAGTAAATATACAACATAATGGCTTCTGCAATTTGCATAGAAACCAATGTTGTAACTTTCAAGGGTTACAGTGCTTGAGAAAGTTTCTCCTCTGCCTATAATGTCACAGGTTGAACACGGGCCAGTGCCACATTTGAAAGTGCCCTTTTTATGTAGCCATGTACCTGTTCTCTGTTTCTTGGAGGACACTAAGCTTGGTGACAATTTATTGGCCAAAGTGGGCGCCCGTCTGGGAACAAATTTACATTTATCAATAATCCCACTCAGTATCTCATCTTGTTGTAAGATTTGTAAGTTTCTCTTTAGGATACCACATACCTGGTTATACTGATTAGAGTATTCAGTTGAGAAAACAATAGGAGAATCTGCAAAATCCCTGTTATCTTTCTTTTGTTTCGATAGCAGGCCCTGTTGTGTATTAACACTAGCCTGTCGGATACTATTTTCCAAAAGCTTAGTGTTATACCCTCTTTTAGTGAGTCTATTTTTGAGCGCTGCTGCCTGTTTTTGAAAAAGTTCATCCGAGTTTGTGTTTCTCCTAAGTCTCAAAAATTGGGCCCTGGGTATTGACCTAATTAAGTGTGGTGGATGACAAGATCTCGCATGCAAGATAGAGTTACCTGCGGTTGGCTTTCGAAATGTGTCTGTCACTATGTTCTCTGTTTCAATCATACCTGTCAGTGTGAGATCAAGAAAATTAACAGTGTTGCAATTGCTTTCACCAATGAATTTTAAATTTAAATTATTGTTATTTAGAAATTCCATAAATTCTATCTCATTTACAGTTTCATCAACTATGAACAACAAATCATCTATATAGCGCATGTATGCGACAGTGGACTTCATGTACGGATTTTCTTCAGTAAAAATAACATTGTTCTCCCACCAACCTACATACAGGTTGGCGAAAGGGGGCGCAAATTTAGCACCCATGGCGGTGCCACAGACCTGTTTAGTGGTTTTTAGTGGTATATTTCATGACGCGGCGGGAAGTGGGCGTCCTGGCACGTGGGTAATGCAGTAGTGGGGGGAGGTGTGTAGGGTACAGGGGTGGGGTTTTGGTCTGTCGGTCAAACCCACAAGCCCTCCTAGTCTGCAGACCTTTCGGCCCGTTACTAGCAAATTGACGCCCCTGAGTTGCGCACCGTCACGCTCCTTGGTTACGTGGGGACGCCCAGTTCTCTCGTCATGCTGTTGCATGAATTGTGTTATCAATTCAAATCCAAATTGGATTAAGGATATGTTATTATCCTAGTAGTTGAGGATCGCTCATTTTTTCATAATTTAGATTTGAATTTAATAAATGTGACCTTTTCTAACGCCAAATCTGTGTCTGTCATTATTGGTATATGAAAATTGGGTAAAAGGGGTTACCAAACTAAAGGTAAAGTGGGAGCGTTTGGGTAGAAGGTACCTGGGAAGATAGTTAAAGTGTAAATCCCTTAGAACAGAACAAGAGAATCTGAGAGCAGGGAGCAGTAAGTGCAACAAACTTCCTGTCCTGAGCGTGTATGAATGCTCTGAGGAGAGATCGGAAGTGAGGGAGCACTAACCACAGAAATAATTAAATTTTAAGATATATATTTAGCAAATTTGTTTAGGAAGTCTTTAAGACCGTTTTGCACAATAAAACTTTTTACCTAAGTGTTAGTACAACTTTCTCATCGGACACTGCAGGGCACACTCTGCATCACAGAGAGAGCACTGCAGAATCAGATGTGTTTCCTCTAAGCATATATAAGAATAATATGCTGTGCACCTCACCTCACATGACTGCTGTCTGTGTGGCAACGTGCGTTACAATATGGTGGCATACATGGCATTATCAAGCCCTGGATCACCATTGTAATTAAAATACTTTATTTGAACAGGTTGGGGTAAGCTGAAAAAAACACATAGACATCCATGTTTTCTTGGGGGGTTTTTTGCTCATAAGTTAGTTTTAAGAAGTTTTAGCAGACAGGTGTTATGGGTCCCTTTATGAGATACCAAAATCCAAGAAACTTCAAGGATAGGCTTGAAATGATAGGCTCTTTTTACGTTAAGCCATTCAAATGAAATGTTTTAAGATTGTAAAAAAAATAGTTAAATGTAAATTTATTTTGGTATGTTTTACCAATTGTCTTGAAATTATCAGAATCGAGTGAATAGATTGATTATTGTATTTTGTGAAGTTTGGGGGAAGTTTGGGGGAAATTGGTTGACATTGGTTCATTTTTCTACGTTAAGCCACATTAAGCTCCCCAAAAAACAAGCATTGGGCGCGGTCACATATATGGCGCAGGTTTCGGGGCAAGCGTGGGAACCTGTGCCGGCCGTAATTTCAACTCGCACATCGGGGTATTACATATACTGCACCGTTAGATGCTAAACTGGCGTAAGTAGGACAAACTGGTGATCTTCTGAAATGTGCGCAAATACACATTTCAGTCGTCGTAAGTAACTTACGCCAGTATTTTGTCCACGGAAAGTGTCAATAAAGAGTAGTTTTATGCAAATTAGGCTAACACTCGTAAAAATGGACAGATTTCAAATAAAAATGCGACACGTAATTACGCTATTCAAAATTCAAGTATAAACCCATGCGCAGCAAGTGTTAGAATTAAATCTGAAAGTATTTTGAAATAACATGCCCTATTTGAAACAAAAAGGTTTTCTTTGGACTTGACTGTCCCTTTATATATTTTGGCATCAATGCCAAGCTGTGTTAACATTAGAATAAATTACACTCCAGTGGGTTCTAAAGAGATGAAGGTAATACAATTATGATTTCCCATTGTTCTCTCCTCCAAGTATTGTTGATTGTTTTGAGAACACATTTAAAGTAAATAAGCAAGTATATGTCCACAATGTGATAAAGTGATGAGATCTGATTCTATCTACAAGCTCAATCCATTTGATTATGTTGTGGCTTCAAACAACAAAATCAGCTATTTCAAATACACAAATAAACCTTAAAAAACAATATCATAGTATACTGTCCCTTTAACTATTTGAGATGCTGCTTAAATGTATGTGTTTGTTAAGGCTTCCAGGGAGTTACGTTGCTTTTTTAGTCAGTGCAAGGGTTGCTGCGCCTGCAATATGTGGCGAGATGAGAATAGAGTACAATTTCAGAATTCTGCGCACGTAAGTCCTTACGCTGTATATTGGATACCAAATTGCATGGCTGTTCTATGTTAGTCTATGGGTAAAAAAAATACATCCGAAGGGTAAAATATACGCTCGTAACTTGTATGCTACGCTGTATATGTAATACCAAAATTGCGTAAAATCTGGTGGCAGGAGATTTTGCGGCCGACGCTGCATATGTAATGGAGGCCTTAATGTCACTCATTTGTGGGAAACCAAAATCCATGAAACTTCTAGGATAGGTTTGGAAAGTTAAAAACTAAGGCCTAGATTTAGAGTTTTGTTGGTAAAAAGCCGCGTTGCTAACACTGCTTTTTTTTTCCCAATGCACCCTTCCAACAACGCTGGTATTTAGAGTTGTCTGAGGGGCTGCGTTAGGCTCAAAAAAGGGTGCGTTGAGCCTAACTTAACTCCACTTCAACTCTAAATTCTCTAAATTCTGATCGGAACAGCCAATAGAATGCAAGTTCAATACGATTGGCTGATTGGATCAGCAAATCGGATTGAACTTCAATCTGATTGGCTGATTGCATCAGCCAATCAGATTTTTCCTACCTTAATTCCGATTGGCTGGTAGAATTCAATCAGCCAATCGGGAAGGGACGTCATCTTGGATGACGTCCCTTAAAGGAACCTTCATTCGTCGTTAGTCCGTCGGGGAAGAGGATGTTCCGCGTCGGCGGGATGAAGATGGATCCGGAAGAAAGAAGATAGAAAATGACGCTTGGCAGAAGACATCGCCCGGATGGAAGACCTCTTCTTTGCCGCTTGGATCAAGACTTCGCCCGGATGGAGGACCTCTTCTTTGCCGCTTGGATCAAGACTTCTACCGGATGGAGGGCATCTTCTTGCTCCGCTTGGATGAAGAATTCGGCTCGGCTGGATGAAGACAACTCAAGGTAGGGAGATCTTCAGGGGGTTAGTGATAGGTTTTTTAAGGGGGGTTTGGGTGGGTTAGAGTAGGGGTATGTGGGTGGTGGGTTGTAATGTTGGGGGGGTATTGTATTTTTATTTTCATGCAAAAGAGCTGATTACTTTGGGGCAAGGCCCCGCTGATTACTTTTGTATTTTAGAATAGGGTAGGGAATTTTTTATTTTGGGGGGCTTTTTTATTTTATTAGGGGGCTTAGATTAGGTGTAATTAGTTTAAACTACTTGTAATTCTTTTTTATTTTTTGTAATTTAGTGTTTGTTTTTTTTTGTATTATAGAATAGTTTATTTTATTGTATTTTATTTTATGTAATTGTAGTTAATTTATTTAATTAATTTAATGATAGTGTAGTGTTAGGTTTAATTGTAACTTAGGTTAGGATTTATTTTACATGTAATTTTGTATTTATTTTAACTAGGTAGCTATTAAATAGTTATTAACTATTTAATAGCTTTTGTACCTAGTTAAAATAAATACAAAGTTGCCTGTAAAATAAATATAAATCCTAAAATAGCTACAATGTAATAATTAATTATATTTTAGCTATATTAGGGTTTATTTTATAGGTAAGTATTTAGTTTTAAATAGGAATAATTTAGTTAATTTTAGGAATATTATTTAGTTTAATATAAATTATATTTATGTTAGTGGGTTTTAGGGTTAGGGTTAGAGTTAGGTTTAGGGGTTAATAACTTTATTATAGTAGCGGCGACGGTGTGGGCGGGAGATTAGGGGTTAATAATTGTAGGTCGGTGGCGGCGATGTTAGGGAGGGTAGATTAGGGGTTAATACTATTTATTCTAGTGTTTGCGAGGCGGGAGTGCGGCTGTTTAGGGGTTAATACATTTATTAGAGTGGCGGCGAGGTCCGGTCGGCAGATTAGGGGTTAATAAGTGTAGTTAGGTAGCGGCGATGTTAGGGGGGCAGATTAGGGGTTAATAAATATAATATAGGGGTCGGCGATGTTAGGGGCAGCAGATTAGGGGTTCATAGGGATAATGGAGGTGGCGGCGGTGTCTGGTCGGCAGATTAGGGGTTAAAAATTTTTATTAGAGTGGCGGCGATGTGGGGGGCCTCGGTTTAGGGGTACATAGGTAGTTTATGGGTGTTAGTGTACTTTAGAGCACAGTAGTTAAGAGCTTTATATTCCGGCGTTAGCCCATAAAGCTCTTAACTAATGACTTTTTTTGGCGTTAGGAGTCTTGTCGGTAGAGGGTCTACCGCTCACTTCTCCCAAGACTCCAAATACCAGCGTTAGGCAGATCCCATTGAAAAGATAGGATACGCAATTGGCGTAAGTGGATCTGCGGTAGCCTGGAATCGCGGTAGGGAAGTGAGCGGTAGACCCTTTCCTGGCTGTCTCTAAATAACAGCGGGCGGTAAAAAGCAGCGTTAGGACCGCTTAACACTGCTTTTGACAGCTAATGCCAAACTCTAAATCTAGGCGTTAGTTTGTGCCACGTTTCAAGGAAACTAAATGATGTTTTGGTGAATTTTGGTACATTAAATGTTTTAGGATTGTAAAAAAATACTTAAAAGTTAATAACTTTTGGTATGTTTTGTCAAATGTCCTGAAATTTTCAGAATATGTTTGAATAGATAGATTAATATATTGTGGAAGGTTTGGGGGAAATTGGGTAACATCTATGTTCAATTTTGTACGTTAAGCCAAAATAAGCTCCCAAAAAACAAGCTTAATCTCACTCATTTGCCTTGTGGAAAACCAAAATCCATGAAACTTCTAGGATAGGTTTGGGAAGTGAAAAACCGAGTTTGTGCCAAGTTTCAAGGCAATTCATTGATTTTTAGGTGAATTTTGATACATTAAGCTCTTTTTACATTAAGCTGCTCAAATATAGGCCCAGATTACGAGTTTTGCGTTAGAGGCTATGCGGTGCTAACAAGCAGCTTTGTCTCACCGCTCACTTACCTGCAGCGCTGGTATTACGAGTTTTCAGAAACCCGTTGTTAAAAGACAAGAAGTGAGCGTTGAGCAAAATTTTGCTCATTACCGCACACCAATACCAGCGCTGCTTAAGTGAGCGGTGAGCTGGTCGTACGAACTCGTGCACGATTTCCCAATAGACATCAATGGGGAGAGCCAGCTGAAAAAAAGTCTAACACCTGCAAAAAAGCAGCGTAAAACTCCTTAATGCAGCCCCATTGATTCCTATGGGGAAATAAAAGTTATGTTTACACCTAACACCCTAACATGAACCCCAAGTCTTACACTTATTAACCCTAATCTGCCACCCCCGACATCGCCGACACCTACAGTATAATTATTAACCCATAATCTGCTGCTCCAGACACCGCCGCCACCTACATTATATGTATTAACCCCTAATCTGCTGCCCCCAACATTGCCGACTGCTACATACTATTTATTAACCCCTAATCTGCTGCCCCAATGTCGCCGCCACCTACCTACATTTATTAACCCCTAATCTGCCGCCCCCAACGTCGCCACCACTATATTAAAGATATTAACCCCTAAACCTAAGTCTAACTCTAACCCTAACACCCCCTAACTTAAATATAATTACAATAAATCTAAATAAATATTACTATCATTAAAGGGACACTGTACCCAAAAAATTTCTTTCGTGATTCAGATCGAGCATAAAATTTTAAGCAACTTTCTAATTTAATTTTATTATCAAATTTTCTTCATTCTCTTGGTATCTTTATTTGAAATGCAAGAATGTAAGTTTAGATGCCGGCCAATTTTTGGTGAACAACCTGGGTTGTCCTTGCTGATTGGTGGATAAATTCATCCACCAATAAAAAAGTGCTGTCCAGAGTACTGAAACCAAAAAAAAGCTTAGATGCCTTCTTTTTCAACTAATAATAGCAAGAGAACGAAGAAAAAATGATAATAGGAGTAAATTAGAAAGTTGCTTAAAACTGGATGCTCTTTCTATATTACAAAAGAAAAAATTTGGGTACAGTGTCCCTTTAAGTAAATTATTCCTATTTAAAACAAAATACTTACCTGTAAAATAAACCCTAAGATAGCTACAATATAACTAATAGTTATATTGTAGCTATCTTAGGGTTTATTTTTATTTTACAGGCAAGTTTGTATTTATTTTAACTAGGTAGAATAGTTATTAAATAGTTATTAACTATTTAAAAACTACCTAGCTAAAATAAATACAAAAGTACATGTAAAATAAAACCTTACCTAAGTTACACTAACACCTAACACTACACTATAATTAAATAAATTAACTAAATTAAATACAATTACCTAAATTGAATTAAATTAGCTAAAGTACAAACCCCTCCCCACTAAATTACAGAAAATAATAAACAAATGACAGATATTTAAACTAATTACACCTAATCTAATAGCCATATCAAAATAAAAAAAGCCCCCCCAAAATAAAAAAAAACCCCTAGCCTAAACTAAACTACCAATAGCCCTTAAAAGGGCATTTTGTGGGGCATTGCCCCAAAGGAATCAGCTCTTTTACCTGTAAGAAAAAATACAAACACCCCCCCCCAACAGTAAAACCCAACACCCACACAACCAACCCCCCAAATAAAATACTATCTAAAAAAAACCTAAACCCCCCATTACCCTGAAAAGGGCATTTGGATGGGCATTGCCCTTAAAAGAGCAGTTAGCTATTTTGCAAGCCCAAACCCTAACCTAAAAATAAAACCCACCCAATACACCCTTAAAAAACCTAACACTAACCCCCTGAAGATCGACTTACCGGGAGAAGTCTTCATCCAAGTCGGGCCGAAGTCCTAAACGAAGCTGGGAGAAGTCTTCATCCAAGCCGGGCGAAGTGGTCCTCCAGACGGGCAGAAGTCTTCATCCAGACGGCATCTTCTATCTTCATCCATCCGACTCGGAGCGGGTCCATCTTCAAGACAACCGACACGGAGCATCCTCCTCATCCGATAACTAAAGCTGAATGAAGGTACCTTTAAGTGACGTCATCCAAGATGGCGTCCCTTAGATTCCAATTGGCTGATAGAATTCTATCAGCCAATCAGAATTAAGGTAGAAAAAATCCTATTGGCTGATGCAATCAGCCAATAGGATTGAAGTTCAATCCTATTGGCTGATCCAATCAGCCAATAGGATTGAGCTCGTATTCTATTGGCTGATTGGAGCTCTAAGATAGCTACAATGTAACTATTAGTTATATTGTATCTATCTTAGGGTTTATTTTACAGGTAAGTATTTAGTTTTAAATAGGAATAATTTAGTTAATGATAGTAATATTTATTTAGATTTAGTGTAATTATATTTAAGTTAGGTGGTGTTAAGGTTAGACTTAGGTTTAGGGGTTAATAACTTTAATATAGTGGCGGCGACGTTGGGGGCGGCAGATTAGGGGTTAATAAATAGTATGCAGGTGTCGGCGATGTTGGGGGCAGCAGATTAGGGGTTAATACATATAATGTAGGTGGCGGCGGTGTCCGGAGCGGCAGATTAGGGGTTAATAATTATAATGTAGGTGTCGGCGATGTTGGGGTGGCAGATTAGGGGTTAATAAATATAATGTAGGTGTCGGTGATGTTGGGGGCAGCAGATTAGGGGTTCATAAATATAATGTAGGTGGCAGCGGTGTCCGGAGCGGCAGATTTGGGGTTAAAATTTTTATTATAGTGTTTGCTATGCGGGAGGACCTCGGTTTAGGGGTTAATAGGTAGTTTATGGGTGTTAGTGTACTTTTTAGCACTTTAGTTTAGTCATGAGTTTTATGTTACGGAGTTGTTACGGCGTTGTACCATAAAACTCATAACTAATGAGTTTTAAATGTGTTAGGACTCTTGACAGGGTAGGGTGTACCGCTCACTTTTTGGCCTCCCAGGAAAGACTCGTAATATCAGCGCTATGGAAGTCCCATAGAAAAAAGACTTTACAAAGTTTACGTAAATCGTTTTGCGGTAAGGCCAAAGAAGTGTGCGGTGACCCTAAACCTTCAAGACTCGTAATACCAGTGGTCGTAAAAAAGCAGTGTTAGGATCTCTTAACGCTGCTTTTTTACCCTAACGCACAACTCGTAATCTAGCCGCATATGTTTTAGGATTGTAAAACAATAGTTAAATGCAAATAACTTTTTATATATTTTATCAAATGTCCTGAAATTTTCAGAATATGTTTGAATATACAGATTAATGTATTGTGAAAAGATTGGGGGAAAATGGTTAACATCTAAGTTAAAATTTGTACGTTAAGCCACATTAAGCTCCCCAAAAAACAAGATTATTGTCACTCATTTGCCTTGTGGAAGACCAAAATCCATGAAACTTCTAGGATAGACTTGGATAGTGGAAATCTTGGGTTGTGCAAAATTATGCAGCAATTGATTAACCTTTGGCCACTTTTTTATTCATTAAGCTACATTAAGCCATTTTCACATTAAATGTTTTAGGATGTCCCATTATTTACACACAACTACTGCAGTCATAGGCCAAATGGTTATAAAAGTTTCTCTGGGGTCCCCTTTGTTCAGAAAAATACCGGCCATGGGTTTATTGTGGATGTTTGTGCACGTCAGAAGTAGCGTGTGTATTACAAGTTCAAAGTAAACACAATCGCTTGAGCGCAATTGACTATAACATTCGTCGGGAAAGCACAACCTTATAACTCTGGTTAAAGTGAAGGTAAATCCAAATGTATAACATACGCTAGGATTTATCATCACTAAAAATCAAGTGGAGATTAAGTGAACATAGAAATGGTTCTAAACTGACCCTTAATGTGCTGCTGCATATCACTAAAATCAGCGGCTCCAGCCGCCCACTGCACACCGCTCTCCTTCAATGAGGTGATGTTTGCACCTCTAAACCAATAGCTGTGTGTGTCAACTGACAGTGTTCTGTATGGTAGCATGGCTATTGGTTTAGAGGTGCAAGCATCAACTCATTGGTAAAAGAGCAATGTGCCGTGGGCGGCCAGAGTCACTGAGTATAGCAAAATGCAACGGCACATTCAGGGTGAGTTTAGCACCCTTTTTTACATATATGATCACTTAAAGTCCACTTGATTGTTAGTGATGATAAATCTTAGCGTTTGTTAAACGCTTGGATTTACCATCACTTTAACTGTTACACTCGAATGAAAAGTGTCACAAAACACATCAAAAATACATTTAAAGGGACAGTCAACACCAGAATTTTTGTTGTTTAAAAATAAAGATAATCCCTTTATTACCCATTCCCCAGTTTAACATAACCAACACTGTTATAGAAATACATTTTTTTACCTCTGTGATTACCTTGCATCTAAACCTCTGCAAACTGCCCCCTTATTTCTGTTCTTTTGACAGACTTGCATTTTAGCCAATCAGTGCTCACTCCGGGGTAACTTCACGTGCATGAGCTCAATGTTATCTATATGAAACACATGAAGTAAATAATGCCCTCTAGTGGTCAAAATGTATTCAGATTAGAGGCAGTCTTCAAGGTCTAAGAAATTAGCATTTGAACCTCCTAGGTTTAGCTTTCAACTAAGAATACCAAGAGAACAAAGCAAAATTGGTGATAAAACATAATTTATGTAAGAACTTACCTGATAAATTCATTTCTTTCATATTAGCAAGAGTCCATGAGCTAGTGACGTATGGGATATACATTCCTACCAGGAGGGGCAAAGTTTCCCAAACCTCAAAATGCCTATAAATACACCCCTCACCACACCCACAAATCAGTTTAACGCATAGCCAAGAAGTGGGGTGATAAGACAAAAGTGTGAAAGCATAAAAAAATAAGGAATTGGAATAATTGTGCTTTATACAAAAAAATCATAACCACCACAAAAAGGGTGGGCCTCATGGACTCTTGCTAATATGAAAGAAATGAATTTATCAGGTAAGTTCTTACATAAATTATGTTTTCTTTCATGTAATTAGCAAGAGTCCATGAGCTAGTGACGTATGGGATAATGACTACCCAAGATGTGGATCTTCCACGCAAGAGTCACTAGAGAGGGAGGGATAAAATAAAGACAGCCAATTCCACTGAAAATAATCCACACCCAAAATAAAGTTTAAATCTTATAATGAAAAAACTGAAATTATAAGCAGAAGAATCAAACTGAAACAGCTGCCTGAAGTACTTTTCTACCAAAAACTGCTTCAGAAGAAGAAAACACATCAAAATGGTAGAATTTAGTAAAAGTATGCAAAGAAGACCAAGTTGCTGCTTTGCAAATCTGATCAACCGAAGCTTCATTCCTAAACGCCCAGGAAGTAGAAACTGACCTAGTAGAATGAGCTGTAATCCTTTGAGGCGGAGTTTTACCCGACTCGACATAAGCATGATGAATTAAAGATTTCAACCAAGATGCCAAAGAAATGGCAGAGGCCTTCTGACCTTTCCTAGAACCGGAAAAGATAACAAATAGACTAGAAGTCTTTCGGAAATTCTTAGTAGCTTCAACATAATATTTCAAAGCTCTAACTACATCCAAAGAATGAAATGATCTCTCCTTAGAATTCTTAGGATTAGGACACAATGAAGGAACCACAATTTCTCTACTAATATTGTTAGAATTCACAACCTTAGGTAAAAATTGAAAAGAAGTTCGCAACACAGCCTTATCCTGAAGAAAAATCAGAAAAGGAGACTCACAAGAAAGAGCAGATAATTCAGAAACTCTTCTAGCAGAAGAGATGGCCAAAAGAAACAAAACTTTCCAAGAAAGTAATTTAATGTACAGTGAATGCATAGGTTCAAACGGAGGAGCTTTAAGAGCCCCCAGAACCAAATTCAAACTCCAAGGAGGAGAAATTGACTTAATAACAGGTTTTATACGAACCAAAAGCTTGTACAAAACTATGAATATCAGGAAGATTAGCAATCTTTCTGTGAAAAAGAACAGAAAGAGCAGAGATTTGTCCTTTCAAGGAACTTGCAGACAAACCTTTATCCAAACCATCCTGAAGAAACTGTAAAATTCTCGGAATTCTAAAAGAATGCCAGGAAAAATGATGAGAAAGACACCAAGAAATGTAAGTCTTCCAGACTCGATAATATATCTTCCTAGATACAGATTTACGAGCCTGTAACATAGTATTAATCACAGAGTCAGAGAAACCTCTTTGACTAAGAATCAAGCGTTCAATCTCCATACCTTCAAATTTAAGGATTTGAGATCCTGATGGAAAAAAGGACCTTGAGACAGAAGGTCTGGTCTTAACGGAAGAGTCCACGGTTGGCAAGAAGCCATCCGGACAAGATCCGCATACCAAAACCTGTGAGGCCATGCTGGAGCCACCAGCAGAACAAACGAGAATTCCTTCAGAATCTTGGAGATTACTCTTGGAAGAAGAACTAGAGGCGGAAAGATATAGGCAGGATGATACTTCCAAGGAAGTGACAATGCATCACTGCTTCCGCCTGAGGATCCCTGGATCTGGACAGATACCTGGGAAGTTTCTTGTTTAGATGAGAAGCCATCAGATCTATTTCTGGAAGTCCCCACATTTGAACAATCTGAAGAAATACCTCTGGGTGAAGAGACCATTCGCCTGGATGTAACGTTTGGCGACTGAGATAATCCGCTTCCCAATTGTCTATACCTGGGATATGAACCACAGAAAATAGACAGGAGCTGGATTCCGCCCATACCAGTATTCGAGATACTTCTTTCATAGCCAGAGGACTGTGAGTCCCTCCTTAATGATTGATATATGCCACAGTTGTGACATTTTCTGTCTGAAAACAAATGAACGATTCTCTCTTTAGAAGAGGCCATGACTGAAGAGCTCTGAAAATTGCACGGAGTTCCAAAATATTTATTGGTAATCTCACCGCCTGAGATTCCCAAACCCCTTGTGCTGTCAGAGACCCCCCAAACAGCTCCCCAACCTGTCAGACTTGCATCTGTTGAAATCACAGTCCAGGTCGGAAGAACAAAAGAAGCCCCCTGAACTAAACGATGGTGATCTGTCCACCACGTCAGAGAGTGTCGTACAATCGGTTTTAAAGATATCAATTGAGATATCTTTGTGTAATCCCTGCACCACTGGTTCAGCATACAAAGCTGAAGAGGTCGCATGTGAAAACGAGCAAAGGGGATCGCGTCCGATGCAGCAGTCATAAGACCTAGAATTTCCATGCATAAGGCTACCGAAGGGAATGATTGAGACTGAAGGTTTCGACAAGCTGAAATCAATTTTAGACGTCTCTTGTCCGTTAGTGACAGAGTCATGGACACTGAATCTATCTGGAAACCTAAAAAGGTTACCCTTGTCTGAGGAATCAATGAACTTTTCGGTAAATTGATCCTCCAACCATGATCTCGAAGAAACAATACAAGTCGATTCGTATGAGATTCTGCTAAATGTGAAGACTGAGCAAGTACCAAGATATCGTCCAAATAAGGAAATACCACAATACCCTGTTCTCTGATTACAGACAGAAGGGCACCGAGAACCTTTGTAAAAATCCTTGGAGCTGTTGCTAGGCCAAACGGCAGAGCCACAAACTGGTAATGCTTGTCTAGGAAAGAGAATCTCAGAAACTGAAAGTGATCTGGATGAATCGGAAAATGTAGATATTCATCCTGTAAATCTATTGTGGACATATAATGCCCTTGCTGAACAAAAGGCAGGATAGTCCTTATAGTTACCATTTTGAATGTTGGTATCCTTACATAACGATTCAATATTTTTAAATCCAGAACTGGTCTGAAGGAATTGTCCTTCTTTGGTACAATGAAGAGATTTGAATAAAACCCCAGTCCCTGTTCCAGAGCTGGAACTGGCATAATTACTCCAGCCAACTCTAGATCTGAAACACATTTCAGAAATGCTTGAGCCTTCGCTGGATTTACTGGGACACGGGAAAGAAAAAATCTTTTTGCAGGAGGCCTTATCTTGAAGCCAATTCTGTACCCTTCTGAAACAATGTTCTGAATCCAAAGATTGTGAATTGAATTGATCCATATTTCTTTGAAAAATCGTAATCTGCCCCCTACCAGCTGGGCTGGAATGAGGGCCGTACCTTCATGTGGACTTTGGAGCTGGCTTTGGTTTTCTAAAAGGCTTGGATTTATTCCAAACTGGAGATGGTTTCCAAACTGATACCGCTCCTGTGGGTGAAGGATCAGGCTTTTGTTCCTTATTGTGACGAAAGGAACGAAAACGATTATTAGACCTAAATTTACCTTTAGATTTTTTATCCTGTGGTAAAAAAGTTCCTTTCCCTCCAGTAACAGTTGAGATAATAGAATCCAACTGTGAACCAAATAATTTATTACCCTGGAAAGAAAGGGAAAGCAAAGTTGACTTAGAAGACATATCAGCATTCCAAGTTTTAAGCCATAAAGCTCTTCTAGCTAAAATGGCTAGAGACATATACCTGACATCAACCCTAATGATATCAAAGATGGCATCACAAATAAAGTTACTAGCATGTTGAAGAAGATTAACAATGCTATGAGAATTATGATCTGTTACTTGTTGCGCTAAAGCTTCTAACCAAAAAGTTGAAGCTGCAGCAACATCCGCTAAAGATATAGCAGGTCTAAGAGGATTACCTGAACATAAGTAAGCTTTTCTTAGAAAAGATTCAATTTTCCTATCTAAAGGATCCTTAAAGGAAGTACTATCTGCCGTAGGAATAGTAGTACGTTTAGCAAGAGTAGAGATAGCCCCATCAACCTTAGGGATTTTGTCCCAAAACTCTAATCTGTCAGATGGCACAGGATATAATTGCTTAAAACGTTTAGAAGGAGTAAATGAATTACCCAAATTATTCCATTCCCTGGAGATTACTTCAGAAATAGCATCAGGGACAGGAAAAACTTCTGGAATAACTACAGGAGATTTAAAAACCTTATTTAAACGTTTAGATTTAGTATCAAGAGGACCAGAATCCTCTATTTCTAAAGCAATTAAGACTTCTTTAAGTAAAGAACGAATAAATTCCATTTTGAATAAATATGAAGATTTATCAGCATCAAACTCTGAAACAGAATCCTCTGAACCAGAGGAATCATTATCAGAATCAGAATGATGATGATCATTTAAAAATTCATCTGAAAAATTAGAAGTTTTAAAAGACCTTTTACGTTTACTAGAAGGAGGAATAACAGACATAGCCTTCTTAATGGATTTAGAAACAAAATCTCTTATGTTAACAGGAACACTCTGAGTATTAGATGTTGATGGAACAACAACAGGTAATGTAACATTACTAAAGGAAATATTATCTGCATTAACAAGTTTGTCATAACATTCATTACAAACAACAGCTGGAGGAACAGATACCACAAGTTTACAGCAAATACACTTAACTTTGGTAGATCCAGCACTAGGCAGTGATTTTCCAGAAGTATCTTCTGACTCAGGGTCAATCTGGGACATCTTGCAATATGTAATAGAAAAAACAACATATAAAGCAAAATTGATCAAATTCCTTAAATGACAGTTTCAGGAATGGGAAAAAATGCCAGTGAACAAGCTTCTAGCAACCAGAAGCAATAAACAAAGAGACTTAAATAATGTGGAGACAATAGTGACGCCCATATTTTTTAGCGCCAAAAAAGACGCCACATCCAGAACGCCGACACTTTTGGCGCAAAAAAACGTAAAAAATGACGCAACTTCCGGCGACACGTATGACGCCGGAAACAAAGAAAAAATTTTGCGCCAAAAAAGTCTGCGCCAAGATGACGCAATAAAATGAAGCCCCCACGAGCCTAACAGCCCACAGGGAAAAAGTCAAATTTTAAGGTAAGAAGAAAATTGATTTATTCATATGCATTATCCCAAATATGAAACTGACTGTCTGAAATAAGGAACGTTGAACATCCTGAATCAAGGCAAATAAATGTTTGAACACATATATTTAGAACTTTATATAAAAGTGCCCAACCATAGCTTAGAGCAGTGCTTTCCAAACTGTGTGTCGGGACACACTAGTGTGTCGGCAGCAGTGTGTAGGTGTGTCCCTACTTTAGCACAATTTTTTTTAAATTACATTTTTTTTTGGGTTTCTGACTTTCCGCCTGCCTTCTACGCATATCACATGGTTGACACATGATTGATACCTAGTGGGTCACAGATAATCTTAACCTATTGGTGCAGCTCAGTGGGAACTGAAACTATCCCCATTGGCGGCTTTGGTGGCACATTGGCTCCTGAATGCACGTGTAGTCTCCTTAATTGGCTCGTGACTGCATGTGTAGTCAGTGAGTGGGATAGCAGTGTGTTTACAACGTGGGCAGTAGTCAGTTGGACTCACAGAGCTCTGAGGGCGGCAGCTTAAACGCTGAGCTGAAGTCAGAAGTCAGTGTTTTTTTTCAGCTAGCTCCCAGTAGTGCATTGCTGCTCTTGATATATGGATAGGAAGTAGAAGCTTAAAAATGCTTGATGATGAAATGCGTCTTTATCTAATATTCCACCAAATATTCTGAAACTGTGTTCATCCCATCAACCTCATACATCCCATTAAAATAGTAAGTAGCTATTGGTGTTATTAAACTTTTTTTTAATTCTTGCACATACATACTGTGACTTGTAAATACAGTTTGTTATTATATAATTTATGTATGTGTCCGTATCTCTTAAAACAAGTTAGTTTAACCTCCTTTTTGCTAGTACAACTGAAATAATTACTGTGTCGCAAAATGATGGAGGTCTAACAAGTGTGTCACCAACATGAAAAGTTTGGAAAGCTCTGGCTTAGAGTGTCACAGAAAATAAGACTTACTTACCCCAGGACACTCATCTACATGTAGTAGAAAGCCAAACCAGTACTGAAACGAGAATCAGTAAAGGTAATGGTATATATAAGAGTATATCGTCGATCTGAAAAGGGAGGTAAGAGATGAATCTCTACGACCGATAACAGAGAACCTATGAAATAGACCCCGTAGGAGGAGATCATTGAATTCAAATAGGCAATACTCTCTTCACATCCCTCTGACATTCACTGCACGCTGAGAGGAAAACCGGGCTCCAACCTGCTGCGGAGCGCATATCAACGTAGAATCCAGCACAAACTTACTTTACCACCTCCATAGGAGGCAAAGTTTGTAAAACTGATTTGTGGGTGTGGTGAGGGGTGTATTTATAGGCATTTTGAGGTTTGGGAAACTTTGCCCCTCCTGGTAGGAATGTATATCCCATACGTCACTAGCTCATGGACTCTTGCTAATTTCATGAAAGAAAAGTAAATTGGAAAGTTGTTTAAAATTACATTCCCTATTTAAATAATGAAAGTTTTTTTTGGGACTTGACTGTCCCTTTAAAATTATAGTTACATTCATAAAAAAAGTCTAATAAAAATTATTTACATTTTTTTTTCATAAAAAAGGTATAAGGGCTTAAAGATATGAGGTCTCCGGGGGGGGGGGGGGGGGGTATAGATATATACGGTATTTTACCCAATTAACCTTTATATATATATATATATATATATATATATATATATATATATGAATAAATAGAGATATATGAATGTGAATATTAACAATTTCATGTCAGGTTAGTGTAGAGACTTCAACACCTCCTTATCTATAAAATGATCACAAGACTACCTATCCCTATTCCTAGTTCTGTCCTCCACAAGATGGTTTGAACTAGGTCCCTCTCTAGTTTTTTAGGTTCAGTGAGGCCTTTTTTGGGATTTTATATTCCACCAGGTTATGCTAGCATTACTTACCTGGGTTACTGGAAGTTCGAGTATCCAAAAGACAGTTTTGTTATCACAGAGCCCAGGTTAGCAGGTGGTAACTTCCAACTATACTGAGTGACAATCCTATTGGTGCTGTCGTTTTCTCCCCAGTTTTGTCCTGCTGTTAAGGGTCAGGCGTGTACACTGCCACGCTTTCCCAGTGATGATGGATCAGGGAGGACTCAAAGAGTAGTGTGCAGTTTCACAATTGTTTGGATGCAATTTATGTTGTGTTTTTCAGAAGTCCTGGATTGCTGTAAGTCCTGAATAGTGTATAACTGCACCGGTAGATGGTATTACTCATTTGCTGTAAAAAAGACTGTGTTTCCTGTAGACAAAATGGCAGAAGGGCCCCTCTTGCCTTTTCACAGGTTCACTGATTTTATGATTTTAGAAGTTTGTTTGTGCCCTCTATGATGCCCCAGATGCAGACAGAATGGATTCTATGGTATAATACTGAGCTATGCTCAAGTTGTTTCACAATGTCATTAGTTTTAGACATGTGCGGTTCGTTTCGAATTAATTCGGAAATTCTGTAAATTCGGTAAATTCGGAGATTCGGATCGATTCGGATTTCCGAATTAAAATACTTCCGAATCTACCGAATGAATCCGAAATAGCTGCCGTATCTCCGAATAAATCCGAATTAGCTCGTTAAAATTCGGCATTTCCCCATAGGAAACAATGGGAGTTTCGGCTGAAAAAAAACTAACACCGCAGCCCCATTGTTTCCTATGGGGAAACACTAAGTCTGCACCTAACACCCTAACATGTACCCCGAGTCTCTAAACACCCCTAATCTAACACTTATTAACCCCTAATCTGCTGCCTCCGCTATCGCTGACACCTGCAGTATTTTATTAACCCCTAATCTGCCGACCGAATATCGCCGCCACCTACATTATAACTATTAACCCCTAATCTGCTGTCCCTAACACCGCCGACCCCTACATTATAGTTATTAACCCCTAATCTGCCCCCCCAACGTCGCCGCAATCTAACTACAAGTATTAACCCCTAATCTGCCGACCCGATATCGCCGCCGCCTACATTATAGCTATTAACCCCTAATCTGCTGTCCCTAACACCGCCGACCCCTACATTATAGTTATTAACCCCTAATCTGCCTCCCCCCAACGTCGCCGCAATCTAACTACAAGTATTAACCCCTAATCTGCCGACCCGATATCGCCGCCGCCTACATTATAGCTATTAACCCCTAATCTGCTGTCCCTAACACCGCCGACCCCTACATTATAGTTATTAACCCCTAATCTGCCCCCCCCAACGTCGCCGCAATCTAACTACAAGTATTAACCCCTAATCTGCCGACCCGATATCGCCGCCGCCTACATTATAGCTATTAACCCCTAATCTGCTGTCCCTAACACCGCCGACCCCTACATTATAGTTATTAACCCCTAATCTGCCCCCCCCAACGTCGCCGCAATCTAACTACAAGTATTAACCCCTAATCTGCCGACCCGATATCGCCGCCGCCTACATTATAACTATTAACCCCTAATCTGGTGTCCCTAACACCGCGGACCCCTACATTATAGTTATTAACCCCTAATCTGCCTCCCCCCAACGTCGCCACAATCTAACTACAAGTATTAACCCCTAATCTGCTGACCGTAAATCGCCGCCACTATAATAAATGTATTAACCCCTAAACCGCCGCACTCCCGCCTCGCAAACACTATAATACATTTTATTAACCCCTAATCTGCCCTCCCTAACATCGCCGCCACCTACCTACAATTATTAACCCCTAATCTCCCGCCCCCAACGTCGCCGCTACTATAATAAGGTTATTAACCCCTAAACCTAAATCTAACCCTAACACTAACACCCCCTAACTTAAATATAATTTAAATAAAACGAAATAAGTTTACTATAGTTAAATAAATGAATCCTATTTAAAACTAAAGACTTACCTGTAAAATAAACCCTAAGATAGCTGCAATATAACTAATAGTTACATTGTAGCTATTTTAGGATTTATTTTTATTTTACAGGCAACTTTGTATTTATTTTAACTAGGTACAATAGTTATTAAATAGTTATTAACTATTTAATAACTACCTAGCTAAAATAAATACAAATTTACCTGTAAAATAAATCCTAACCTAAGTTACAATTACACCTAACACTACACTATCATTTAATTAATTAAATAAATGATTCATATTTAAAACTAAATACTTACCTGTAAAATAAACCCTAATATAGCTGCAATATAACTAATAGTTACATTGTAGCTATTTTAGTATTTATATTTATTTTACAGGCAACTTTGTATTTATTTTAACTAGGTACAATAGCTATTAAATAGTTATTGACTAATTAATAGCTACCTAGTTAAAATAATTACAAAATTACCTGTAAAATAAATCCTAACCTAAGTTACAATAAAACCTAACACTACACTGTCATTAAATAAATTAACTACAATTACCTACAATTATCTACAATTAAATAAACTAAAGTACAAAACCCCCCCACTAAATTACAAAAAATAAAAAACCACTAAATTACAAAAAATAAAAAAATATTACAAGAATTTTAAACTAATTACACCTAATCTAAGCCCCCTAATAAAATAACAAAGCCCCCCAAAATAAAAAAATGCCCTACCCTATACTAAATTACAAAAGTTAACAGCTCTATTACCTTACCAGCCCTGAACAGGGCCCTTTGCGGGGCATGCCCCAAAGAAAACAGCTCTTTTGCCTGTAAAAAAAAAAACACAATCCCCCCCCCCACATTACAACCCACCACCCACATACCCCTACTCTAACCCAAACCCCCCTTAAATAAACCTAACACTACCCCCCTGAAGATCTCCCTACCTTGAGTCGTGTTCACCCAGCCGGGCCGAAGTCTTCATCCGATGGGGCAGAAGAGGACATCCAGACCGGCAGAAGTCTTCATCCAAGCGGGGCAAGAAGAGGTCTTCCATCCATCAGAAAAGTACAAAAAAACAATCAAACACTAAATTAGCAAAAATAATAAAATATTACAACCATTTTAAACTAATTACACCTAATCTAAGCCCCCTACTAGCTATTAATATAGCTACAATATAACTAATAGTTACATTGTAGCTATTTTAGGATTTATATTTATTTTACAGGCAACTTTGTATTTATTTTAACTAGGTACAATAGCTATTAAATAGTTAATAACTACCTAGCTAAAATAAATACAAATTTACCTGTAAAATAAACCCTAACCTAAGTTACAATTACACCTAACACTACACTGTCATTAAATTAACTAAATAAATTAATCCTATATAAAACTAAATACTTACCTGTAAAATAAACCCTAATATAGCTACAATATAACTAATAGTTACATTGTAGCTATTTTAGCATTTATATTTATTTTACAGGCAACTTTGTATTTATTTTAACTAGGTACAATAGCTATTAAATAGTTATTGACTAATTAATAGCTACCTAGTTAAAATAATTACAAAATTACCTGTAAAATAAATCCTAACCTAAGTTACTATTAAACCTAACACTACACTATCATTAAATAAATTAACTACAAGTACCTACAATTAAATACAATGAAATAAACTAAACTAAAGTACAAAAAAACAAACACTAAATTACAAAAAATAAAAAAAATTACAAGAATTTTAAACTAATTACACCTAATCTAAGCCCCCTAATAAAATAACAAAGCCCCCAAAATAAAAAAATGCCCTACCCTATACTAAATTACAAAAGTAATCAGCTCTATTACCTTACCAGCCCTGAACAGGGCCTTTTGCGGGGGCATGCCCCAAAGAAAACAGCTCTTTTGCCTGTAAAAAAAAACACAATACCCCCCCCCCCACATTACAACCCACCACCCACATACCCCTACTCTAACCCAAACCCCCCTTAAATAAACCTAACACTACCCCCCTGAAGATCTCTCTACCGTGTCTTCACCCAGCGGGCCGAAGTCTTCATCCGATCGGGCAGAAGAGGACATCCAGACCGGCAGAAGTCTTCATCCAAGCGGGGCAAGAAGAGGTCTTCCATCCATCAGAAGTCTTGATCCAGGCGGCATCTTCTCTGTTCATCCATCCGGAGCGGAGCGGCAGCATCCTGAAGACATCCCACGCAGAGCATCCTCTTCTTTCTTGATCCGACGACTAGGTGACTGTACCTTTAAGTGACGTCATCCAAGATGGCGTCCCTTGAATTCCGATTGGCTGATAGGATTCTATCAGCCAATCGGAATTAAGGTAGGAAAAATCTGGTTGGCTGATTTAATCAGCCAATCAGATTCAAGTTCAATCCAATTGGCTGATGGAATCAGCCAATCAGATTGACCTCGCATTCTATTGGCTGTTCCGATCAGGTAATAGAGCTGATTACTTTTGTAATTTAGTATAGGGTAGGGAATTTTTTTATTTTTGGGGGCTTTGTTATTTTATTAGGGGGCTTAGATTAGGTGTAATTAGTTTAAAATTCTTGTAATTTTTTTTATTTTTTGTAATTTAGTGTTTGTTTTTTTTGTACTTTAGTTTAGTTTATTTCATTGTATTTAATTGTAGGTACTTGTAGTTAATTTATTTAATGATAGTGTAGTGTTAGGTTTAATAGTAACTTAGGTTAGGATTTATTTTACAGGTAATTTTGTAATTATTTTAACTAGGTAGCTATTAAACAGTAAATATCTATTTAATAGCTATTGTACCTAGTTAAAATAAATACAAAGTTGCCTGTAAAATAAATATAAATGCTAAAATAGCTACAATGTAACTATTAGTTATATTGTAGCTATATTAGGGTTTATTTTACAGGTAAGTATTTAGTTTTATATAGGATTAATTTATTTAGTTAATTTAATGACAGTGTAGTGTTAGGTGTAATTGTAACTTAGGTTAGGGTTTATTTTACAGGTAAATTTGTATTTATTTTAGCTAGGTAGTTATTAACTATTTAATAGCTATTGTACCTAGTTAAAATAAATACAAAGTTGCCTGTAAAATAAATATAAATCCTAAAATAGCTACAATGTAACTATTAGTTATATTGAAGCTATATTAATAGCTAGTAGGGGGCTTAGATTAGGTGTAATTAGTTTAAAATTATTGTAATATTTTATTATTTTTTGTTATTTAGTGTTTGTTTGTATTTTGGTACTTGTATGATGGATGGAAGACCTCTTCTTGCCCCGCTTGGATGAAGACTTCTGCCGGTCTGGATGTCCTCTTCTGCCCCATCGGATGAAGACTTCGGCCCGGCTGGGTGAACACGACTCAAGGTAGGGAGATCTTCAGGGGGGTAGTGTTAGGTTTATTTAAGGGGGGTTTGGGTTAGAGTAGGGGTATGTGGGTGGTGGGTTGTAATGTGGGGGGGGGGATTGTGTTTTTTTTTTACAGGCAAAAGAGCTGTTTTCTTTGGGGCATGCCCCGCAAAGGGCCCTGTTCAGGGCTGGTAAGGTAATAGAGCTGTTAACTTTTGTAATTTAGTATAGGGTAGGGCATTTTTTTTATTTTGGGGGGCTTTGTTATTTTATTAGGGGGCTTAGATTAGGTGTAATTAGTTTAAAATTCTTGTAATATTTTTTTATTTTTTGTAATTTAGTGTTTGGTTTTTTTTGTAATTTAGTGGGGGGGTTTTGTACTTTAGTTTATTTAATTGTAGATAATTGTAGGTACTTGTAGTTAATTTATTTAATGAGAGTGTAGTGTTAGGTTTAATTGTAACTTAGGTTAGGATTTATTTTACAGGTAATTTTGTAATTATTTTAACTAGGTAGCTATTAATTAGTCAATAACTATTTAATAGCTTTTGTACCTAGTTAAAATAAATACAAAGTTGCCTGTAAAATAAATATAAATGCTAAAATAGCTACAATGTAACTATTAGTTATATTGCAGCTATATTAGGGTTTATTTTACAGGTAAGTATTTTGTTTTAAATATGATTAATTTATTTAGTTAATTTAATGATAGTGTAGTGTTAGGTGTAATTGTAACTTAGGTTAGGATTTATTTTACAGGTAAATTGTATTTATTTTAGCTAGGTAGTTATTAAATAGTTATTAACTATTTAATAACTATTGTACCTAGTTAAAATAAATACAAAGTTGCCTGTAAAATAAAAATAAACCCTAAAATAGCTACAATGTAACTATTAGTTATATTGCAGCTATCTTAGGGTTTATTTTACAGGTAAGTCTTTAGTTTTAAATAGGATTCATTTATTTAACTATAGTAAACTTATTTCGTTTTATTTAAATTATATTTAAGTTAGGGGGTGTTAGTGTTAGGGTTAGACTTAGGTTTAGGGGTTAATAACCTTATTATAGTAGCGGCGACGTTGGGGGCGGGAGATTAGGGGTTAATAATTGTAGGTAGGTGGCGGCGATGTTAGGGAGGGCAGATTAGGGGTTAATAAAATGTATTATAGTGTTTGCGAGGCGGGAGTGCGGCGGTTTAGGGGTTAATACATTTATTATAGTGGCGGCGATTTGCGGTCGGCAGATTAGGGGTTAATACTTGTAGTTAGATTGTGGCGACGTTGGGGGGGGGCAGATTAGGGGTTAATAACTATAATGTAGGGGTCGGCGGTGTTAGGGACAGCAGATTAGGGGTTAATAGCTATAATGTAGGCGGCGGCGATATCGGGTCGGCAGATTAGGGGTTAATACTTGTAGTTAGATTGTGGCGACGTTGGGGGGAGGCAGATTAGGGGTTAATAACTATAATGTAGGGGTCGGCGGTGTTAGGGACAGCAGATTAGGGGTTAATAGTTATAATGTAGGCGGCGGCGATATCGGGTCGGCAGATTAGGGGTTAATACTTGTAGTTAGATTGCGGCGACGTTGGGGGAGGCAGATTAGGGGTTAATAACTATAATGTAGGGGTCGGCGGTGTTAGGGACAGCAGATTAGGGGTTAATAGCTATAATGTTGGCGGCGATATCGGGTCGGCAGATTAGGGGTTAATACTTGTAGTTAGATTGCGGCGACATTGGGGGGGGCAGATTAGGGGTTAACAACTATAATGTAGGGGTCGGCGGTGTTAGGGACAGCAGATTAGGGGTTAATAGCTATAATGTAGGCGGCGGCGATATCGGGTCGGCAGATTAGGGGTTAATACTTGTAGTTAGATTGTGGCGACGTTGGGGGAGGCAGATTAGGGGTTAATAACTATAATGTAGGGGTCGGCGGTGTTAGGGACAGCAGATTAGGGGTTAATAGCTATAATGTAGGTTGCGGCGATATCCGATCGGCAGATTAGGGGTTAAATAATGTTATTATAGGGTTTGCGATGTGGGGGGGCCTCGGTTTAGTGGTTCATAGGTAGTTTATGGGTGTTAGTGACTTAGTGTACTAAATGGGTGTTAGTGTACTAAAAACATACCGAATTTCGGAACGGAATAGAACCGAATTCAGCCGAATCCGAATAAATCCGAAACGAATTTATTCGGATCCGAATAAATCCGAAACGAATTTATTCAAATTTTGCCGAATCCGATTCGATCCGAAACGAAATTCGAAAAGTCCGAATCGATCCGAACCGAAAACGAACCGAATTTTTTAGCGGTGCACATGTCTAATTAGTTTCACTTTTATATATGTCTGGCTGTGGTTTGGAAATCTCTTTCTAAATTTTCTATTCTTTATTTTCCTTCATATAAGTTTGGCAGGAAGTTGTTTTTTTTTTTAAGTTGTGTTGTTTCAGAATTAAATCCTTATTTTCTTGCTTTTACTTATTTTGCCGTTTTGAGGGGCAAATTCTTGTTTTCCCACTATGCCTTTTGCACTGCTTGGCATTCATCTCACTTGGAAAGTATATGTCTAGGAAGGCCAAGATAAATGGAAATTTATATCATAAAAACAAGTAATTTATATATATTGGCTAGTATCCTAGACAATACTTAGCAAGGTCACAGCCCTGATTCTTCCATCCTATGGTGGACAGACTTAGAATGGGGATAGGTAGTAACGTGACCATTTTATAGATAAAGAGGTGTCAAAATTACTTGTTTTATATGATGAAAATTTAAAATTTATGTTCCTTTCGCTACAATTGATCTACTTGAAATATAAAACATCTGAACTGTATATCCATTTAAGATGTGTCAAGATTTTTCTGTATATTGTCTTTTTTTATTCTACTACATACAAACATGATAAATTGTTGGTCAAAAAACTGTCCTTGTACTATTTTTCTTTTAAAATATTTTCCTAATTTCTATTTTCTGTAACATACTGTGCTAAAAATCACTAGAATTTCATCATATACTTTAAAATTAATTCCTAGGTACTTTTGATAAACACTATAGCAACTAAAAGATAGAACACTACGGCCTAGATTTGGAGTTTTGTCGGTAACGACCCGAAAAACTAACGCCGGCTTTTTTCTGGCCGCACCATAAAAATAACTCTGGTATCGAGAGTCCACATAAAGGCTGCGTTAGGCTCCAAAAAAGGAGCGTAGAGCATTTTTAACGCAGCTTCAACTCTCGATACCAGAGTTGCTTACGGACGCGGCCAGCCTCAAAAACGTGCTCGTGCACGATTCTCCCATAGGAAACAATGGGGCTGTTTGAGCTGAAAAAAAACCAAACACCTGCAAAAAAGCCGCGTTCAGCTCCTAACGCAGCCACATTGTTTGCTATGCGGTAACCCTTCCTACGTCTGCACCTAACACTCTAACATGTACCCCGAGTCTAAACACCCCTAACCTTACACTTATTAACCCCTAATCTGCCGCCCCCGCTATCGCTGACCCCTGCATATTATTATTAACCCCTAATCTGCCGCTCCGTAAACCGCCGCTACTTACATTATCCCTATGTACCCCTAATCTGCTGCCCCTAACACCGCCGACCCCTATATTATATTTATTAACCCCTAATCTGCCCCCCACAACGTCGCCTCCACCTGCCTACACTTATTAACCCCTAATCTGCCGACCGGACCTGAGCGCTACTATAATAAAGTTAATAACCCCTAATCCGCCTCACTAACCCTATCATAAATAGTATTAACCCCTAATCTGCCCTCCCTAACATCGCCGACACCTAACTTCAATTATTAACCCCTAATCTGCGGACCGTATCTCGCCGCTATTCTAATAAATGTATTAACCCCTAAAGCTAAGTCTAACCCTAACACTAACACCCCCCTAAATTAAATATAATTTAAATCTAACGAAATTAATTATCTCTTATTAAATAAATTATTCCTATTTAAAGCTAAATACTTACCTGTGAAATAAATCCTAATATAGCTACAATATAAATTATAATTATATTATAGCTATTTTAGGATTTATATTTATTTTACAGGTAACTTTGTATTTATTTTAACCAGGTACAATAGCTATTAAATAGTTAAGAACTATTTAATAGCTAAAATAGTTAAAATAATTACAAATTTACCTGTAAAATAAATCCTAACCTAAGTTACAAATAAACCTAACACTACACTATCAATAAATTAATTAAATAAACTACCTACAATTACCTACAATTAACCTAACACTACACTATCAATAAATTAATTAAATACAATTGCTACAAAGAAATACAATTAAATAAACTAGCTAAAGTACAAAAAATAAAAAAGAACTAAGTTACAAAAAATAAAAAAATATTTACAAACATAAGAAAAATATTACAACAATTTTAAACTAATTACACCTACTCTAAGCCCCCTAATAAAATAACAAAGCCCCCCAAAATAAAAAAATGCCCTACCCTATTCTAAATTACTAAAGTTCAAAGCTCTTTTACCTTACCAGCCCTGAACAGGGCCCTTTGCGGGGCATGCCCCAAGAAATTCAGCTCTTTTGCCTGTAAAAAAAACATACAATACCCCCCCCAACATTACAACCCACCACCCACATACCCCTAATCTAACCCAAACCCCCCTTAAATAAACCTAACACTAAGCCCCTGAAGATCATCCTACCTTGTCTTCACCATACCAGGTTCACCGATCGGTCCAGAAGAGCTCCTCCGATGTCCTGATCCAAGCCCAAGCGGGGGGCTGAAGAGGTCCATGATCCGGCTGAAGTCTTCATCCAAGCGGGCCAGAAGAGGTCTTCCATCCGATTGAAGTCTTCATCCAAGCGGCATCCATCCGGAGCGAAGCGGCAGCATCCTGAAGACCTCCACCGCGGAACATCCATCCTGGCCGACAACTGAACGACGAATGACGGTTCCTTTAAATGACGTCATCCAAGATGGCGTCCCTCGAATTCCGATTGGCTGATAGGATTCTATCAGCCAATCGGAATTAAGGCTTGGCTGATCCGATCAGCCAATCAGATTGAGCTCGCATTCTATTGGCTGATCGGAACAGCCAATAGAATGCAAGCTCAATCTGATTGGCTGATCGGATCAGCCAATCGGATTGAACTTGATTCTGATTGGCTGATTCCATCAGCCAATCAGAATATTCCTACCTTAATTCCGATTGGCTGATAGAATCCTATCAGCCAATCGGAATTCGAGGGACGCCATCTTGGATGACGTCATTTAAAGGAACCGTCATTCGTCGTTCAGTCGTCGGCCAGGATGGATGTTCCGCGGTGGAGGTCTTCAGGATGCTGCCGCTTCGCTCCGGATGGATGCCGCTTGGATGAAGACTTCAATCGGATGGAAGACCTCTTCTGGCCCGCTTGGATGAAGACTTCAGCCGGATCATGGACCTCTTCAGCCCCCTGCTTGGGCTTGGATCAGGACATCGGAGGAGCTCTTCTGGACCGATCGGTGAACCTGGTATGGTGAAGACAAGGTAGGATGATCTTCAGGGGCTTAGTGTTAGGTTTATTTAAGGGGGGTTTGGGTTAGATTAGGGGTATGTGGGTGGTGGGTTGTAATGTTGGGGGGGGTATTGTATGTTTTTTTTACAGGCAAAAGAGCTGAATTTCTTGGGGCATGCCCCGCAAAGGGCCCTGTTCAGGGCTGGTAAGGTAAAAGAGCTTTGAACTTTAGTAATTTAGAATAGGGTAGGGCATTTTTTTATTTTGGGGGGCTTTGTTATTTTATTAGGGGGCTTAGAGTAGGTGTAATTAGTTTAAAATTGTTGTAATATTTTTCTTATGTTTGTAAATATTTTTTTATTTTTTGTAACTTAGTTCTTTTTTATTTTTTGTACTTTAGCTAGTTTATTTAATTGTATTTCTTTGTAGCAATTGTATTTAATTAATTTATTGATAGTGTAGTGCTAGGTTAATTGTAGGTAATTGTAGGTAGTTTATTTAATTAATTTATTGATAGTGCAGTGTTAGGTTTATTTGTAACTTAGGTTAGGATTTATTTTACAGGTAAATTTGTAATTATTTTAACTATTTTAGCTATTAAATAGTTCTTAACTATTTAATAGCTATTGTACCTGGTTAAAATAAATACAAAGTTACCTGTAAAATAAATATAAATCCTAAAATAGCTATAATATAATTATAATTTATATTGTAGCTATATTAGGATTTATTTTACAGGTAAGTATTTAGCTTTAAATAGGAATAATTTATTTAATAAGAGATAATTAATTTCGTTAGATTTAAATTATATTTAACTTAGGGGGGTGTTAGTGTTAGGGTTAGACTTAGCTTTAGGGGTTAATACATTTATTAGAATAGCGGCGAGATTCGGTCGGCAGATTAGGGGTTAATAATTGAAGTTAGGTGTCGGCGATGTTAGGGAGGGCAGATTAGGGGTTAATACTATTTATGATAGGGTTAGTGAGGCGGATTAGGGGTTAATAACTTTATTATAGTAGCGCTCAGGTCCGGTCGGCAGATTAGGGGTTAAGAAGTGTAGGCAGGTGGAGGCGACGTTGTGGGGGGCAGATTAGGGGTTAATAAATATAATATAGGGGTCGGCGGTGTTAGGGGCAGCAGATTAGGGGTACATAAGGATAACGTAGGTGGCGGCGCTTTGCGGTCGGCAGATTAGGGGTTAATAAGTGTAGGCAGGTGGAGGCGACATTGAGGGGGGCAGATTAGGGGTTAATAAATATAATACAGGGGTCGGCGGTGTTAGGGGCAGCAGATTAGGGGTACATAAGGATAACGTAGGTGGCGGTCGGCAGATTAAGGGTTAAAAATTTTTTTTCGAGTGTCGGCGATGTGGGGGGACCTCGGTTTAGGGGTACATAGGTAGTTTATGGGTGTTAGTGTACTTTAGAGCACAGTAGTTAAGAGCTTTATAAACCGGCGTTAGCCCAGAAAGCTCTTAACTACTGACTTTTTTCCTGCGGCTGGAGTTTTGTCGTTAGATGTCTAACGCTCACTTCAGAAACTACTCTAAATACCGGAGTTAGAGAAATCCCATTGAAAAGATAGGATACGCAATTGACGTAAGGGGATCTGCGGTATGGAAAAGTCGCGGCTGGAAAGTGAGCATTAGACCCTATTTTGAGTGACTCCAAATACCGGCGGTAGCCTAAAACCAGCGTTAGGAGCCTCTAACGCTGGTTTTCACGGCTAACGCCAAACTCTAAATCTAGGCCTACATATTTTAGTTTGAACCATTTTCTTTTCACATAGAATAAATGTTTTATTTTGTTGTACCCAATGGTAATCGGTACTAAATTATTATTGTTTTTAATATTGTTTAATCAGGACTTTCTAAAAAATAAAATATTATTAATGAAAACATCAAATAGTATCTTGTGAGTGTTTTTTTAATTGAAAGATTTTTTTTTTAAAAAAAACGAAAGAAAATTATATAAAAGCAAATTCAATGTAAACACATAAAAAACATAATGAAAACATTTAAGAAACATTTGTATTAGAGAATTTTCAAATAGGTTTTTGTAAGTAGCCGTAGCTTTTGACCCTTAGGTTTACCCGAGAAATAACCAAATAAACTAGGAGATTTCCTAAACTGACTACTAGGTTGCAGATAATATTTAAAAACTCTAACAACATCTAAATTATTCAATAATTGTTCCTTTGAATTCTTTAGATTTAGGCATAACGAAGAAACTACAATTTACCAGTTAATATTCTCTAAAGATTCCATATTGGTAAAAAAAAACTGTATTGGGTACATAGTACTGCCTTCTGCTGTCGGAAAACCAGATTTGGCACTTCAGGAGATACACAAATAATTTGATACTCTTCTGGCAGAAGAAATAGCAAAAAAAATAAAATGATACTTTCCAGGACAATAATTGAATGTCCAATTCATGCAAATGTTCAAATGGATGATATTGTAAAACTCTGATTCTATATAAAGCTTGAACAAAGGCTTGAATATCTGGAAGTCGGGCAATCTTCCTATGGAATAACACAGAAAGAGCAGAAATGTGGCATTTCAGAGAACTAGTTGACAAAATCATTATCCAAACCATCCTGAAGAAATTAAAGTATTCTAGGAATTCTAAACAAATGCCAACTAAAAGCTCTTTCAACACACAAAGAAAGATAAACCTTTCATACCTTATGTTACATCTTCCTGGTCTTAACCACTGAATCTGAAAAAACACTTTGAGAAAGAATTAACTGTTTAATCTCCAAGCAGTTAAATTGAGAGAATAGTCCTTGTGATAACAGATCTAATTGTCGAGGAAGACGCCATGGTGGAACACTGGAGATTTGAACTAGATACCCATACTAAGTTCTATACTAAGTGGTCATGTTTGTGCTATCAAAACGGACATTGTGCATTCAGTAATATTGATGATTGATGTAGGTTACCGCAGTTATGTTGGCTGACTGGAAGCTAATGTAAGGTACTGCTTTGAGGGAAGGCCAAGTCGGGAGAGTCTGGAACATTGATTGGTAACCTCACATCCTGAGGAGACTAAACTCCATGCAATCCTCGAGACCTGCAGACCATGCCCAAAACCAACAGACTCGTGCCTGTGGTAATTATTTCCCAACAGGGACAAATTAATGAACATTCCCTGAGCTATAACTTGGTAATATGTCTAGAAAATTATGTCTCCGAATGATCTAAAATAGATGATTGCAATCCCCATTCCATTGTTTCCACATGCAGAGCTGAAGAAGACACAGATGAAAATATGCAAAAGAGATGGCGTCTGATGCTGCTACCATTTAACCCACTACCTCCATACATTGAGCCACTGAAGGATGAGTCAAGGACTGACATTTTAGACAGGCTGCTTGAGTTTGCATTAATCTGTCAAATACAGAAACATGGCAACAGAATCTATAATCACCCCTAAGAAGGAGACTCTTGTCTGCAGAATCAGGGAACTCTTTAAAACATTTACCTTACAACCATGACTGTAGTTTGTTGGTGTAAGCTATTTCTAAAAATAAGGATGGTGCCTAAACCATTTAGGTAACGAGCTACAGCTAGACCCTGAGCCCTGACGACTGACAACAAAGCCCCCAGTACCTTGGTAAATATTCTGTGTGCTGTTGATAATCCAAAAGGGAGAGCTACAAATTGGTAGTTTTGTTTCCTGAAAGGCAAACTGAAGAAACTGATGGCGATCCCTGTGAGTAGCTTTATGACGGTATGCATCCTGTAAGTCTGTAGTGGTCCTAAACTGACCCTGTTGAACTAAAGGAAGGAAACATATAATAGTTTCCATCTTGAATAAAGGAACTCTCAAAAACTTGTTCAAGATTTTCAGATCAACAATGGGTCTGAAAGGTTTTTCCTTCTTCGGAACAATAAAAGATTGGAATAAAAACTTTGACCTTGTTCCAAAGGTGGAACTGGAACAATCACTCCAATGAGCTCCAGCTCCTGAAAACACTGGGGAAAAAACAATTTTTCTTTACAAAGTCCTTTAAACTTGGAGTAATGTAAATGTGGTTCCCCTTGAGAGGATCTCAGAAGGAGGACAAACCATCTGAGAAGAAACAATTGGAGAACTCATATTAGAGTTTAAAGCAGAATTTAAATGTTACTGACTCAAGAGTTGAGGCTATAAGACACAGTGGTGACAAGTCAGACTGCTATTATAAATGATGGGTTCCAAATATTGTACAGAAATCACTGTAATAATCACAAGAAATATAGCAAATATACCCCACCACTCGCTCCTGGTGTAGAGTACTCTTACCACCTCTTACTCCCACGCTACCAGGCTGCACTGTGCTATCGCACCAAAAGCAATAAAACTGTCAACACTAAAGCAACATCGCACATCCTTGCAAAATAAATGTTATCACAGTTAATAAACTGCGCTCTTAAGCTAGTGCAGAAACATAGCCCCATGTCACATGCATAAAAAGAAACATAGCTGTCTAACTTGTTCCCAGTCAGTATTCAAAGTGCATATACACTACACATTTGACACATTATATAGCCACACACCACTCTGATCTGATATAAAGTCCTCTGGCTATGATATACATAACAATATGTATTTCATAAACGTAAATATTCTTAACATAAAGTGTTTTTCAAATTGTAGGTATAATAGCCTTAAATGGTGCAGACCCTTTATATTTTTAACATCTAACAGATAGCGATTTTTAAGTGTGAAAGGCTGTTGATGAATGAATGCTAATCATAATGGAAATTTATCTTTTGTAAATATATTTAAGTATTTAGTGAATAAGTATTGGAGACGGTATCTGTCCACTTTAAGAAACTATGATGCTACAAAAAGAGGTGGAGTTTTACCTGTTAAAAGAACGACTCACTGTGTGATTGACAGCCCTGACAAAGCCCTTGTCGCAAAGGATCATGGGTGAAATGCGCGTTGGCTGTTTTGTTTGAAACCTACTCACCTGAAAGCGACATCTTGAAAGAACCAATTTATAAGATTCGCAGATTGGAAGTAACACGCAGAGTGTAATAGGTAAAGAAAGCAAGTTGCGGTACCAAGCACTGCCATTGGAGCAACCTCCGAAAAGGACACAAGTTCCAAGGCTTGGCATAAAATTATTTGTGATGGACCAAGTTCCGTCGATACAGGGAATAAAGGCTTCAGGTAGGATGTATCAATTCCGCATTTGATTAAAGGGGTATAATATATGAAGCTGAGTTGCGGAAGGTAACGTTCCCTGCATGTCATACCAACACTGCATTAACTATATATGTCCAAAGAGGTATTGATACTCATACAGCTGACTAGCTTTTGGACTGACTTGCTATAACATTTACTTGTCTGCTTTCTTGCCAACCTGACTATTTCTGACACAGCGTGTTAATAATGTTGCACACATTTTACGATCTGGCTCCTATCTAAAGTTACTGGACTTTTTATTATTATTTTTTCAAAACATTATACTTTCTCTATTTTAGTATCAGCGCTGATCACTATAAGTCTCCAATACGATTCATAATATGGCCATTTAACATAAGTTTGTGTTATTGCTGACTTAGGTTTGTGATTTCCAGTGTTTGGATGCATATAGGTGGTCTGTGCTTGTATGACTGCTTTAGGTGTTGTTGTGTATTTTGTATAATATGATGATTCTTTACACCGGTTCATGCTTATGTTGTCTCAGTTCAGGAGTATAGAACTGTATTAATTAATTAAAAATAAGTGTTTATTGACAAAAAAGAGTGCTGTATTCCCTCCCTTTTTATAGGACTACCTAACAGTTATAGACCCTATCTTTTCTCCTTCTTACAGTTTTGAAGCCATAACAATATGTACCTACAGAAAGCCTGAGGGCTGCGTGACACCCACTCCACTATGCTTACCCTGCTGCAAAGTCTGTTTACAGTAGAGGACCCACCCAGTACTATATTAAACAGCAGAGGATTTACTTTAGGAGTATACATATGGTTTTAACAAAGGATATAGATAGAACAAAGTCAATTTGATAGTAGAAGCAAACAGAAGTCTTTTAGAATTGCACTCTCTGTCTGAATAGTGAAAGTGTACTTTTTACTTTCATGTCCCTTTAATATTAATTTGTGATATGGGCAATTAATAATGTAATGTCATTTTGAGTAGTTCTATAATTAGCAGGTTTCAACCTCTAAATACTTAATTACAACCTTACTTATACGTTATGGTGTTGTTACTATTATTATTATCGGTTAATATTATTATTATTATTATCGGTTATTTGTAGAGCACCAACAGATCTTCAGTGTTGATCACAATACTTTATAAAACGTAACAAATTATTTAACTCCAAAAATCCCCATTGATTTTGTGATTTTGTGTTGAAAATCATTAGATTTTTTTTTTTTTTAAATTTAATTCATTATTAATTTGTATTTAAAAAAAATAATCAGGATCGGGATTAATAAAATGTGAACTGAGTATGCAAAGAAACTGTAAAATTAAAAAACAAATAAACATGCAAACAGACAAGAAATAGCAAAACATGTTTTTCAATAGATGTAAGGTGAAGAATTTGAAATTCTAACAATCCTTTTATTTTAATACTTGTGTCATATTATCTTCTATATGCAAAATATAATCATGGAATTCATGGTACAAATGCACTTAAATACCATAAGATAAATGGCTTTTTGTGGTATTTTTGAACAAATTGAAAGCAACCAAAAAAAAAAATTGTTTTAGTTCTCAATGGAATTCTGACTAATTGGAGTGGTCCCCTTAATACTTACCTATAGCAATATGGATAAACACATATATAAAATACACTGCACAGGCACAAAACACTGCAACTGTGGAGCAGCACATGAGCCAGTTTAACAGGTATATTCCCACCAATCACAGGTGATTTCCTATTCAGGAGATGTTTTGAGGCCTGGTGTGAAACTGTAACCCCTTTGCAGGTTTTAAACAGATAGGAAGTGTTTATATTAAAGCTGGTAATTTTTTTTCTACTAAAATAACCGTCAAAAGAGAATACTACTTCCATATTGTTCATAAACTGGTCAGAATACTGTTTTGGATTGGCTGTATTATGGACACAGAGAATAGACTCAATTCCATTGAACCTTCGCAAAACAAAAAAAGGGCTGTTGGAAGCCATTACGCTTATAGGCAGTTTCCAATGGCACATTTTCCACCATTACCGGCAGTGAAAAAGATAAAAAAGAAAAATAATCTTTTGAGGCATAGTTCCCATACAAGTATGCATACAATGTGCAAGTGTTTCCCTTTATAAATTTATTGTTATATCTTATATGTAATATTATTTGCTGGCCCAGGTATTGGACTAGTTGGAGTTATGTTCCAATTTAAATATCAATATGTATTTACATATAAAAAGACAATCAAGCACATATCTCCAAAATTCCAATTAGGTTTATGCCTAGGGCAGCACATTACATATATCAAAAAATTAAAAACAATATTATAACCAAAAATAGTTTTTCCTTAAATATTTTTTTTTCCTAAATTCAATGTATCTTTGTTTTGTGACACCATGACTTTCTCTCTAGAGGCGATCACAACCAGGGCTGGCGCTTGTGTAAGGCAGCTGCCTTATGATTTCCCCAATAGGGGGGCGCCGGATCTGCCTGACTGCCGCTGCCGGCATAGAATAGTGAAAAATGATTTAAATTATTTGCGCAGAGCGCACACAGCACACTGAGTGACACACTGCCAGGAAACTTCCAAGTTCTGACCATAATATACCAGGGGCACTGGCAGCATGGGCTGCTGGGCAGGGGAGGGCATGCACGTGCAGGGGCGGTGCAAAGATTTTTGTCTACACATGCAAAGGTGCATTTTGACACCCCCCACCCCTAATCCCCTCCATGACACCACAAAAAACCCCGACAATATCACCAACCTCCCAGCCCTCCTCCAGACCACCCCCATACCAAGTACATTTTATTTGCGCTCCATTAAGCTAAAAAAAATTTTTTTACATAAATCACAAGTCACCTCACCTCCTTCCCACAAAGCCTTCGGGAAATGTTGGGAGATGTGTGTAGTGGGACTTGACAGCTTTGATATAAGGAAATCTTGTTTACTTCCTACCCCATTATGGGAAAATAAAGTGTTTTGTTATGTCCTATATTTATAGTGACAAAGCTGAAGGGGGAATTACACTTTTGAGTTTTGCTCTAACCCCCTGATATAATATAAAGTACCTAAAACAAACAATTTTACTGTTGTATGTTTAAATGAGTGTTCAGGTTCTGCCCAAAATTTCAACCCTTTACTGTCCCCCAAACTGTTAACTATTTCGAACAAACAACAGAAGGTTGAATAAAATTTTATTTATTTATTTATAAAATATTTTACCAGGAAGGATACATTGAGATTTCTCTCGTTTTCAAGTATGACCTGGGTCCACAAAACATTGCATTTGTACAATAGGGTACAATAAAATTCAAAAACAATAATAATACACAATAGATGCAAAAATGTTTCATAGATCAGGTAAGAAATATATAATCAACCATGACAGGAGCATTCTGTTTTGAGATATGTAGAGAGGGATCTCTTAAAGGATATTAGGCTTGGGGAAGGTTTGAAAGTGTACGGGAGGTCATTCCATAACTGTGGCGCTCTGTAGGAAAAGGAGGATCGAGCTGCTTTCTTTTTGTATTGAGGCAAGCTAAATAATGTGCTGGTACTAGATCGGAGGTTATAGGAGGTGGGAATAGCCGGGGAGAGCATTCTGCTCAGGTAGGGTGGGAGCTTCCCAGAAAGGCACTTAAACACAAGGCAGGAAAGATGGAGGATGAGTTTGGATTCCAGCGTCAGCCAGTTTAGTTCTTTTAGCATGTCACAATGGTGGGTCTTGTAGTTACATTGTAGCACAAAGTGGCAGAACGAGTTATACAATGTATTAAGTTTATTTAGGTGAGTTTGCAGTGCAGGTGTGTATACTACGTCCCCATAATTCGTGATAGGCATCAGCATTTGCTGTACAATCTTTTCCTTTACTGTAGGGCTGAGGCAAGATTTGTTTCTGTACAGGGCACCTAATTTTGGATAAAGTTTAGATGCAAGTTTTTCTATGTGGAGGCCAAAAGATAGATTAGGTTCTAACAACATACCCAAGTATTTGAAAGAGTGGACTGTGGTAAGCGTGCAATTGGATTTTGTTTTGATGCGTAGATGGGAATTTTGTAATTTGTGTAATTTAGGCCCAGTTCCAAAGATCATTGTGACAGTTTTGTCAGTGTTTAGGAAGAGTTTGTTTTTTGAGATACACTTTTCTACTTCTGTGAACTGGTCTTGGAGCACTGCTTCAAGCTGCGGCAGATCAGATTTGTTTGCCTAGATTACTGTGTCGTCTGCGTACATGTGTACAGTTGAGGATTGGCAGACATTAGGCAGATCATTTATAAATAATGTGAATAGCAGGGGGCCGAGAATGGAACCTTGGGGAACACTACACGTGACTGGGAGAGGGAGGGAGTCACTGTTAGAAACGGAGACATATTGTGATCGATCCGATACATATGATCTAAACCAGGTTAGCGGACAATCAGCAATACCAGAGTTTTTTAGTTTGAGCAGTAGTATGTCGTGGTCCACTGTGTCAAAAGTCTTTGCAAAATCAAGGAAAATAGCTCCAGTTAGGTCTGCTTGTTCCATGGCAGTTTGGATGTCGTTGCAAACATTTAGGAGGGCAGTTGTAGTGGAGTGATTCGGGTCAGATAGTTAGAAAGTTGGTAATACTCGCATAATTGTGTATGGGCGCATTTTTCTAAGATTTTTGACAATTCTGGGAGCAATGATATAGGGCGATAGTTAGAAACCAAGGTTAACTCCCCACTTTTATGAATAGGCACTACTCTTGCAGTTTTCCAGAGTTTGGGTATGTATCCAGACACCAAGAATTTGTTAATTAGGGTTGTGACAGGCTTAGCGATTGCCGGCGCACTGAGCTTCAACTGCATCAGGTCCAGACTGGTTTTTCATTTTTAGATTATTAAGGTGTTTCTTAATGACATTGATGGGTACAGGTCTAAAATTGAACTTCTCTATTTTGGGTCTTTGCTGTTTTAGTGGGGCCTGATCCACATTTGTAGCTTCAGGATGCGTGCCATTTATTAGTTTGTCAATCAGGGTGGTGGAGCATCCGACAAAATAATTGTTAAAGGTATTTGCTACTTCTAAGGGGAGTTGCATGTTTTGGTTATCCACATTGACAGTGGAGGGTTGGGAGTGGATTGGTGGATTTTGTAAGTTATTTACAATTTTCCAAAACTTTCTAGGGTTAGATATGTTATTATTCCAATTTTCACTGAAATATTGGGCCTTGGCCAATTTTGTTTGTTTAGTGCATATATTTCGCCATTGTCTATATACACAGTGATCATTCATAGAGCCAGTATGCTTGAACTTTGACCACAATGAATCCCGAAATTGGTACATTTGAATGAGGTCAGCTGTGATCCAATTCAAGTGTGCTCCTTTTACTCTCACCTTACGTAGTGGGGCATGTAAATTCCAAACTTGTAGGAGTTCAGACTGAAAGAATTCAACTGCAGAGTCTAGATCTGGGATTCGGTTTAATCTGTGCCAGGGGAGGTTCTTGATGTCATTTAGAAATGATTGAATATTACATTTTTTGAAGGGCCTGGTGATTTTAACCTTGGGAGAGGATTTAGTAGCCTTTATTTTGTGCACGCAGTACACTAAGTAGTGGTCACTGAAATTGCGCTCCATTAAGCTAAAAATTTTTTTTTTACATAAATCACAAGTCACCTCACCTCCTTCCCACAAAGCCTTCGGGAAATGTTGGGAGATGTGTGTAGTGGGACTTGACAGCTTTGATATAAGGAAATCTTGTTTACTTCCTACCCCATTATGGGAAAATAAAGTGTTTTGTTATGTCCTATATTTATAGTGACAAAGCTGAAGGGGGAATTACACTTTTGAGTTTTGCTCTAACCCCCTGATATAATATAAAGTACCTAAAACAAACAATTTTACTGTTGTATGTTTAAATGAGTGTTCAGGTTCTGCCCAAAATTTCAACCCTTTACTGTCCCCCAAACTGTTAACTATTTCGAACAAACAACAGAAGGTTGAATAAAATTTTATTTATTTATTTATAAAATATTTTACCAGGAAGGATACATTGAGATTTCTCTCGTTTTCAAGTATGACCTGGGTCCACAAAACATTGCATTTGTACAATAGGGTACAATAAAATTCAAAAACAATAATAATACACAATAGATGCAAAAATGTTTCATAGATCAGGTAAGAAATATATAATCAACCATGACAGGAGCATTCTGTTTTGAGATATGTAGAGAGGGATCTCTTAAAGGATATTAGGCTTGGGGAAGGTTTGAAAGTGTACGGGAGGTCATTCCATAACTGTGGCGCTCTGTAGGAAAAGGAGGATCGAGCTGCTTTCTTTTTGTATTGAGGCAAGCTAAATAATGTGCTGGTACTAGATCGGAGGTTATAGGAGGTGGGAATAGCCGGGGAGAGCATTCTGCTCAGGTAGGGTGGGAGCTTCCCAGAAAGGCACTTAAACACAAGGCAGGAAAGATGGAGGATGAGTTTGGATTCCAGCGTCAGCCAGTTTAGTTCTTTTAGCATGTCACAATGGTGGGTCTTGTAGTTACATTGTAGCACAAAGTGGCAGAACGAGTTATACAATGTATTAAGTTTATTTAGGTGAGTTTGCAGTGCAGGTGTGTATACTACGTCCCCATAATTCATGATAGGCATCAGCATTTGCTGTACAATCTTTTCCTTTACTGTAGGGCTGAGGCAAGATTTGTTTCTGTACAGGGCACCTAATTTTGGATAAAGTTTAGATGCAAGTTTTTCTATGTGGAGGCCAAAAGATAGATTAGGTTCTAACAACATACCCAAGTATTTGAAAGAGTGGACTGTGGTAAGCGTGCAATTGGATTTTGTTTTGATGCGTAGATGGGAATTTTGTAATTTGTGTAATTTAGGCCCAGTTCCAAAGATCATTGTGACAGTTTTGTCAGTGTTTAGGAAGAGTTTGTTTTTTGAGATACACTTTTCTACTTCTGTGAACTGGTCTTGGAGCACTGCTTCAAGCTGCGGCAGATCAGATTTGTTTGCCTAGATTACTGTGTCGTCTGCGTATATGTGTACAGTTGAGGATTGGCAGACATTAGGCAGATCATTTATAAATAATGTGAATAGCAGGGGGCCGAGAATGGAACCTTGGGGAACACTACACGTGACTGGGAGAGGGAGGGAGTCACTGTTAGAAACGGAGACATATTGTGATCGATCCGATACATATGATCTAAACCAGGTTAGCGGACAATCAGCAATACCAGAGTTTTTTAGTTTGAGCAGTAGTATGTCGTGGTCCACTGTGTCAAAAGTCTTTGCAAAATCAAGGAAAATAGCTCCAGTTAGGTCTGCTTGTTCCATGGCAGTTTGGATGTCGTTGCAAACATTTAGCAGGGCAGTTGTAGTGGAGTGATTCGGGTCAGATAGTTAGAAAGTTGGTAATACTCGCATAATTGTGTATGGGCGCATTTTTCTAAGATTTTTGACAATTCTGGGAGCAATGATATAGGGCGATAGTTAGAAACCAAGGTTAACTCCCCACTTTTATGAATAGGCACTACTCTTGCAGTTTTCCAGAGTTTGGGTATGTATCCAGACACCAAGAATTTGTTAATTAGGGTTGTGACAGGCTTAGCGATTGCCGGCGCACTGAGCTTCAACTGCATCAGGTCCAGACTGGTTTTTCATTTTTAGATTATTAAGGTGTTTCTTAATGACATTGATGGGTACAGGTCTAAAATTGAACTTCTCTATTTTGGGTCTTTGCTGTTTTAGTGGGGCCTGATCCACATTTGTAGCTTCAGGATGCGTGCCATTTATTAGTTTGTCAATCAGGGTGGTGGAGCATCCGACAAAATAATTGTTAAAGGTATTTGCTACTTCTAAGGGGAGTTGCATGTTTTGGTTATCCACATTGACAGTGGAGGGTTGGGAGTGGATTGGTGGATTTTGTAAGTTATTTACAATTTTCCAAAACTTTCTAGGGTTAGATATGTTATTATTCCAATTTTCACTGAAATATTGGGCCTTGGCCAATTTTGTTTGTTTAGTGCATATATTTCGCCATTGTCTATATACACAGTGATCATTCATAGAGCCAGTATGCTTGAACTTTGACCACAATGAATCCCGAAATTGGTACATTTGAATGAGGTCAGCTGTGATCCAATTCAAGTGTGCTCCTTTTACTCTCACCTTACGTAGTGGGGCATGTAAATTCCAAACTTGTAGGAGTTCAGACTGAAAGAATTCAACTGCAGAGTCTAGATCTGGGATTCGGTTTAATCTGTGCCAGGGGAGGTTCTTGATGTCATTTAGAAATGATTGAATATTACATTTTTTGAAGGGCCTGGTGATTTTAACCTTGGGAGAGGATTTAGTAGCCTTTATTTTGTGCACGCAGTACACTAAGTAGTGGTCACTGAAATTGTTAGGGAGAACACCTGCCTCCTGGATTCGGTCGGGAGAAATGGAGAGAATAAAGTCGAGCAGGGTATGATTATGGCTTTTGATGTTTATGCGAGTTGGGGAGGAGATTAATTGCGTTAGCTGCAAAGATTTAAACAGCGAGCGACAACTGTTATTTTTTAGATTCAGCCAATCAATGTTAAAATCTCCAAAAACCAAAATTTTACTTTTTGGGTTTTGAGCTATGGATTCACTAAGGAGAAGTGCAATGTCGAAAAGGAATGCGCATGGGGAGCTAGGTGGGCAGTAGATTCCTGCAACAATGATTGATTTACTGCATGGGATGGATCTCAATTTTGCCAGAAAGGAAATCAAAGGTGACAGGAGAGCTAGATTTTTGTATGGGGGTGAAGTTTGTGGAATTGTGAACATAAATTACAATGCCGCCTCCTCTCTTTGCTCTGTCAATTCTATGGCACGAATACCCATGTATTGCAATGGCAGAGTCAGGTATTTTTGCAGTTAGCCATGATTCAGAGATCACAATGATTTTGGGCTTGTATTGTAAACACCAAGCTTGCAGTGCATCGATTTTTGGTAGTAAGCTGCGGATATTACAGTGCACAAAGGAGAGGCCTTTTTTAGCTGGAAGGCTAGGAATGGAATTTGCTGGGGGACCAGGGTTAGACTCTACATCATTTGCAAGGGCAAGTAACATAAGGAATAGGAATTTGGACATAGTTTTTGTTTGGCCATATAGTGAATGGCATACTTTATCATTTTGTGAGGTGGGGGTAAGAGGGTTATATTTATATTTTTATAACTCTCCACCAGCACTCAGCAGATAAGTTACAGCAACAGAGCAGGCCATGGGGTATGATAATTTGTTTTCCAGTTTGAGGTGGGTGCTTATGGTGGTATTGATGTGAACAAAATTGGCGAGAGAAAAGGGTTGTCACGAATATCAGTATGGTCATATTTAGATACATGTTATTGCTATGAGGTGTGAAGATGAAAATAAAACAAAAATAGTACAATATAAAAAAGAAATATATAAATATATATATAAATCTCAGGGATCATACTCTAAAAGTCTATTACTACGGAATTCGTCTACTTTAAAGCAGGGGTGTCCACATTTGCCAAAAATGGAGGTTTCGTCATTAATGTTAGGATTTTGCCACAGGACATATTATATTATACTCATGCCACAGACAATACTTTAAAATAATAGTAAAAAAATTATTATAAAATTATTTAGTTAAAATTACACAACAAACTATTTATTATAAATTAATTTAATTTAAACTGTGTATACCTCTCTAATTTATGGCAAATGGGTTATAGTCTGGGCAGCCCTGCTTTATTGCGATCAACGTTTAAAAAAATATTTCTATAAAAATTATACTGGATCTGATATTAAATTTGTTAGATTTCATTAGTAATTAAGTAGTATTTTGCAAAAAGATAAGTGGGCTTGTCTTGTTACAGAAGATGGTAAGAAATATGGTCAGCAAAGGAGTTCATGAATATCTGATATGAAATTACATGGGGTGTTTAAAATAGACAGAATACTTGAGACTTGGGACTAATGTCTTATTCAAATTTATAATGTGAGGAACTATTCCGAAAACAAGTTTGAAACTATAGCATAAGCAAGCAGATTTGAAACTTAGCTTTGGTGACTTGTGATCTATGCGAGCAAATACCTCAATGCAGCTGTTTATTTGTTTGTGGGAACTGAGTCTGGGGCTCTACATATAGCATATAAATCTATTCATGGCTTGGTTAGAGCAAAAATAATGTTCACCTCAGTGGGGTTGTACCAAGAGTCATGCAAGGATTTTTGCAGTGTATTTAAGAATGATGCATTTTAGTCCATTAGAGAACTCAGTTATTGCCTAAGTCTATTAAACAGCCAGAGCCAGGAATTCTGTTATAAATAATTAAATCGCCTGAACGCCATATTTCGACCAGACCTACCTCTCACTTGTCTTCACTAGTAATGCTGCAGCCGGTCTTGCCATTTGGTGGGCGTCACTCACGTGACTCCGCAGCCTCAATTTAAAAATTATTTTTCACTGTCAGTGACGTGACAGTCAGTCACGGCTCATGAGGTGCCAGGATCCACTACGTTTGCTTCCCACTTTCGACTTTCCATCTCAGAGAGAGAGTGGGCTCCTCCACCGCTGTCGGTCCGCCTCCAGGCTCCACGTCACTGACTGACTGTCTGTGCATGCACGGGATGCACAGTCTCTCAGTCAGATAGGCATTACGCCCTGCCGATGCGCAAGTGAGAAGTGAGGTGTCAGCATGTGTAAAGTCAGTCTTTTTAATACAAAAAGACTGACTTTACACATTGCGCAAAATAATTCAATGAAAGCCTGGTATGAAAATGGAGCCGTAACTACTTTTAGCTGTTATGATGAGTGTAACTGTACTTTGTAATGTATTTTTTATGTGTTTTGTGACAATTCGTTTTTTTTTTGCGAAACAGCTAACCAAAGCTCTGAGATTGCGGTAATCTTTCTAGCATAAATCACAATTGCATGCAAAAGTTCAAATTTACTTTTAACTTGTAATAAGAGCTCTCCATGCACGCAAACAGCCGCAATTAACTCAATATCACTCGCACGTAACTGTTAGTGCGACACTCGTAATCTGGCCCTGAATGGAAATTAGCCCAATAAGAGCTATAAAATGTTACATTTCACTCAGTTCACAAGGCAGCATTAAATGTTATAAAATAAATTGTAAATTGCTTTTGTTCAGTATACTATTTTATATATAAAGGTACCTATGATTATTATATATTAAAGTAATTAAAAATCCATGTAGATATAATGGGACCTATTTATCAAGCTCCATATGGACCTTGATGCCCCGTGTTTCCAATGAGCCTTCGCCAGAAACAGAAGTTATGAAGCAGCGGACTAAAGACCGCTGTTCTATAACCTGTCTGCCTGCTCTGAGGCGGCGGACAGATATCAACCCAATCTCATATGATCGGGTTTATTGACACCCCTGCTAGCGGCCGGTTGGCCCAAAATGTGCAGGGGACGGTATTGCACCAGCAGTTTACCAGAACTGCTGGTGCAATGATAAATGCAGAGAGCGTATGCTGTTGGCATTTATCGATGTGCAGCGGACATGATCCGCAATATCGGATCATGTCCACTTGCACTATAATAAATAGGCCCCAATGTATCAATGTAATTAAAAAACAATATTGATAAATGAAGGATATAGCATAAAATTTTATATAAAGGTACCAAGGATTCCTACTATAGTACACATTAAACAGGAATAATTATATATTGAAGTAATACATATATAATTTATTAAAGTGATTAAACATATAAAGTGATACATTAAGTATATATGAAATATACTGTTCATGTTTATATTAACACAGGAGACTGACACTGATGTAAAACAAGTCATTTATTTAAAGGGACAATCTAGTCAAAATTAAACTTTCATGATTCAGAAAGGGCATGCAATTTTAAACAATATTCCAATGTACTTTTATCATCAAATTTGCTTTGTTCTCTTGATATTCTTTGTTAAAAGCTAAACCTAGGTAGGCTCATATGCTAATTTCTAAGCCATTGAAGGCTGCCTCTTATGCATTTTTACAGTTTTTCCCAGCTAGACAGCGCTAGTTTAAGTTTGCCATATAGAGAAGTCAGCACTGATTGGCTTAAAGGACAGTAAACCTACATAATAATGTTATATAATTTTGCGCCACTATTTTAGCGCCAAATTTATACTTGAACATATTTAAAATATTTTTTATCATAAAGTAGAATTTTGTAGAACACCGCTCCTGGCTCTACTGAGCGGGTCTGTTATTTTCAGAAACGCATCCTGGCACACTGTCTAGTCACAGCCTGGCCGATTTCGCCATTAAACTCAATGTATCTCGCTCTTGCTCTAGTCTGGTAGCAGAAGTGAGCTAAATTGAGTTTAATGGAGCGATCGGGCCGGCTGTGACTAGACAGCATGCCGCGATGCACTTCTGAAAATAACAGACCTGCTCAGGAGATCCAGGAGCGGCGTTCTACAAAATTCTACTTTGGGATAAAAAATCTTTGAAATACTTTCAAGTATAAAGTTGGCGCTAAAATAATGGTATATAATTCTGCACTATGTGCAGAATTATATAACATTATTGTGTAGGTTTACTGCCCCTTTAAATCAAGTCTGTCAAAAGCACTGAAATAATGGGGCAGTCTGCAAATGCTTAGATACAAGGTAATCACAGAGGTAAAAAGTCTATTAATATAACCGTGTTGGTTATGCAAAACTTGGGAATGGGTAATAAAAGGATTTTTTTATCTATCTATTCTGGAGTAGACTATCCCTTTAATATTTAAAAATATATCTGAAAACATTCAACATAAGACATATAACCGATATATAAACATGTAAAACAATTCACACAAATAATACAATTACAATTATCCCTAATTTACAATTACAATTATCCCTAATTTATTCTTGTTCCCTAATTTAGAGAAATCCATATGTAAATGTTAGTTGAACCTTTCCCACATGTGATTAGCTATGATTGGCTCACCCTAATCCAATAAAATAATAATGGAAAATGTATCTTGCTAGTTAAATCATAACTAACAGGGGTCATTTGTATACCATATTAAATTACTAAATACCGCACTTAAACTCCATGTAGTCACCTTTGTTTGACTCCATTAGGGCTAGATTACAAGTTGAGCGCAAAATATCACTTAAGCGAAAGCAATATTTGCATTCAACTTAGTAATACCAGCGCATGCAAATGTGCACTGTTATTACAAGTTAGGCGTAATCCGAACGCAACCTCGCGTTCACATTGCATGGAACCATTGCGCTCACAAGAGTGCACTTCCATAGGCTGTAATGGGAGCCTCGTTCTCATTCTATGAGACACAGCTGAGAACAAAGGGGGTAAGAAGTGCATCGATGGGCAGCAAATATAAATATATATGTATGTGACTATATACACAAATTTGTATTTGACTATATACATAAATATATATGTATATAAGCATATAAATACTGTATATATACTGTATTTACAGGGAGAACACAGTTCCCCATTGGTCGCAATGTAAAGGCATTTTTAGTGCCTTTTTTTCTAACACCTCACACCTGCCAACTTTAGCCCCCAAAAACTGCCTAGTGCAGTCATTTTTTATTTAAAAAAAACGCAACTTTTTTATATATATAAAAAACTACAATATATCTTATTTTGTGGACAATTGGAACACTTTTAGAAAATCTGATCTCTGGTTAATTTTCTGAGTGCTAATTGCTACCGCAAGCTCATGGTAGCAATAACTAGCCTTTGTAAATTATTTATCGAGTGCTCGTAAACCGAGAAATTTTCCCGTTTACGGGAGTACGATCAATTAGTGCTCCACTTGTAATCTAGCCCTAGGTAATTTAGGTGGTGCATTCATTTAAAAAGTAAAAGTCAAATTGAAAGTTAAAAAAAAACTTTCAAATACACTTCCATTTTCAAAACGTGCACATTCTTTTTACATGCACACTTTTTGAGGCTCCAGCTTCTACTGAGCATGTGCAAAAGTAAACTATATACGACTATGCATTTTGCGATTGGCTGATGGCTGTCACTTAATGCAGAGGGAGGGAAAATTGGATTAACTATGAGATTTGCATACATAACATAACTTAATTCTACTGCTCATTTCAAATTCAAAGTGCTAGTCTTTTTTTGTAGCCCCTTAATTAAAACAAATGTTTAATGATTTAAAAATAAATGTCCAATGTTTCTCTTGGATTGGCAATCCTTTACAAATTTGGGCTAGATCACAAGTGGCACGCTAACTATTGCGGGCAAGCGATATCAGCTTTTTGTGCATAACAGAAATAGAGCGCATATTACAAGTTTGAAAGTCAATTCGATCATGAGAGCACAATCACATTCTATGCTCGTGCCCTTGTAGTGTGTTTAAAAAAAGTTGCATAAAACACAACATAAATACAATCAAAATTACAGTTACACTCAAATAAACACTATTTGATAAAATTATTCATATAAATATTTTTAAAAAAGTTATAAGGCTTTAAAATGTATATGGTATATGACAAGGTGTTTGACTACAAAAGTTTACATTATTATTATATATGAAGCGCCAACATATTCAGCAGTGCTATCCATGGGTAGAATTCATTTAAATAAAACAATGATATAAAACTTGTAAGAGACAGGACACAATTTTACAAACACATACAGGAGGAATTGAGGGCCCTATTCCTGTGGGAACTTACAATCTACATGTCGTGTGTGTGTATATTGTGACGGACCCCGGATATCCTGTCTGGGTATCTCCGTCAAAAGGTCCTGCTTCCTCCCTGGAGCCTGGAGCTGTATAGCTGTAAAGTGATTATAGCAAGTAGCCCACCCTAATAACCAGACAAGACCAGTATTAAGGTGAAACACGAATAGACTTTATTGTAAAACACACACTATTTATATACACACAGCTCATCATGATAAGGGTCTTATCTGACCCCAGATCTCCTGCTATTCCCGCCCCTCCAGACTGCCCCCCCATAGCAGCCATAGTTCCATACAGTCCCCGTAATACAAAGGTGGTGGGTTCGGGGTGATACTGAGGGAGCAGCAGCTATTCCAAGGTACCAATGGAGAGCTCCGGGCCCCAAGGTGTCCCAGTCCAAAAAGCGAAATGATCCGTTACTGGGGGCCGGAGTGGCAGTGGATCAAAGGTACACCGGGTAAGCCAGGTGGAGTAGGGGTTGTAAGGGGGCCAAAACCCCAAGTTCCCAAGGAAGCTCCCTTCCGGCAATCACCCAACCTCTTGTCCTCCCTAGGGGGTAACAATCCCCAAAAGAGAGGAGCTCTGGGACAAAAGGGCCGCTGGAGCAACCTGGAGTAAAGGTTAGCGGGAAAGGGGTCAGGCGGTAAGCGATCAGCTCTTCCATGAGGAGGTAGAAACAGTGAAATATAGAACAGTTAGAGTCTGGAAGATCCTATAAGCCATGAAAGGGCCAAAACTGGTGTAATAAGCAGTGAACCAGGTCATAGGGGGGTGGGTGTAGCCTTGGCAGTCTGGTATCAGTGACAGTGCTTCCCCCTGAAAAGTCAGACAGACCCAGTCGGACTGGGACTGTCCAGTGAGCACTCCAGTTTTAGGTTGCCAAGAGAGGTCATCCCATCCCTTTGGGTCCGTGGCATCGCTGTTGCTCCCTGCTGGTATTCATCCCCTGCACCCTGGGGCACAGGGATATTCGCATAAGGCCAAGTCTCATCACTCAGTTCCCCAAAACAGGTTTCCAACTCAGGCCCTAGATCATGTGCCCACCCACAAGCAACACTCACTGAGTTGACTCCTGACTCTCCTATGAAAGGCATTTGCCACTGGAAAGAGTGGATAATTGCCCCTTCTCTCTGCACTCTGGCCAGCCGCTGGAGAGAAGGCAGGGTAGCAGGGGCTGCTGCAGCACAAGGTTGGGGACCTTGGCCGACTGCCCAGCAATCCTGGGGTTCACAGGTGGAGGCTGTAATCTCTATCACCCCCACTGGAAAATCCTCCTGGACGGGGAAAGGGCAGTGATCAGCATCCACCTTACCTGTTGCCAGCTTCCCTGCTGGATGGACCACAGCTACTATTCCAGGGCTGTTCCTCCCTGGCTCTAGGATACATAATAGGGGTGGGCAGAGGCCAGAGGCATTCTGCCCTGTTGCCAGCTCATTCACAGGGTTTATATAGGGGACCACCTAAGCCTCCTCCAGGACCACAGGAACATACTCCAGCTTTACAGTTTCCACCGCTTCTACAGTATAATTCAGGGATGTTGGTGGAGGGCACCAAGCAATATCCTACTCAGGGCTCAGCTCCGGCAATTCTGCTTTGGTGATGTCAGGGGCACCCTTGTTCACCTCCACAGCCACAGGAACCCCAACTCTCCACAAGGGCCCTCCATTTCCATTTTGGTGGTTGGCCACTGCTGCTGGGGGGGGGGGAGGATGCTGACCTCCTCTCCCTGGATCATGCTAAACTTCTGGAGAGAGGGATCAGCCATCTCCTCTCCCTGAAGGGGGTTCTGCTGCTGGGGAGAGAGGTCGGCTAACTCCTTTCCCTGGAAACTGCTCTGCCACTGGGGAGAGAGGTGGGCTACCTCCACTCCCTGGAAGTGGCTCTGCTGCTGGGGAGAGATACTGGCTGTCTCCGCTCCCAGGAACAGGATCCACCGCTGGGGAGAGAGGTCAGCTACCTCCTCTCCCTGAAGCGGGTTCTGCCGCTGGGGAGAGAGACTGGCTGTCTCCTCTCCCTGGAAATCATACTGCCATTGGCAAGAGAGGTGGGCTCACCCACAAGCAACACTCACAGAGTTGACTCCTGACTCTCCCATGAAAGGCATTTGCCGCAGGAGAGAGTGGATGATTGCCCCTTCTCTCTGCACTCTAGCCAGCCACTGGGGAGAAGGCTGGGTAGCAGGGGCTGCTGCAGCACAAGGTTGGGGACCTGGGCCGACTGCAAAGCAACCCTGGGGTTCACAGGTGGAGGCTGTAATCTTTATCACCCCCACTGGAAAATCCTCCTGGATGGGGAAAGGGCAGTGATCAGCATCCACCTTCCCTGTTGCCAGCTTCCCTGCTGGATGGACTACAGCTACTATTCCAGGGCTGTCTCTCACTGGCTCTGGGATGCATAATAGGGGTGGGCAGAGGCCAGAGGCATTCTGCCCTGTTGTCAGCTCATTCACATGGTTTATATAGGGGACCACCTAAGCCTCCTCCAGGACCACAGGAACATACTCCAGCTTTACAGTTTCCATCACTTCTCCAGTATAATCCAGGGGTGTTGGTGGAGGGCACTGAGCAATCTCCCACTCAGGGCTCAGCTCCAGCCCTTTTGCTGTGGTGATGTCAGGGGCACCCTTGGTCACCTCCACAGCCACAGGAACCCCAACTCTGCACAAGGGCCCTCCATTTCCTAGAGTCTCTGGGAAACCCGAATCTAGGGCAAAAGTTTTTCACATACTGTATCCCAAGGCACCTGCCTCCCAAAACACAGAATCCTCTCAAGTTCCAGGGTCCATAGTTGGTGTGGAGGAGGCTGGTCTGCGGTCCTCTCCAAAAGTAACAATGGCTTCTCTTACATTTACCCCACTGGTATGGACCTGAGTGGTGTCTGATGGCCCAGCCCCAAACTCCCTTCCATTTTGGTGGTTGGCCACTGCTGCTGGGGGGGGGAGGATGCTGACCTCCTCTCCCTGTATCATGCTAAACTGCTGGGGAGAGGGATCAGCCATCTCCTCTCCCTGAAGGGGGTTCTGCTGCTGGGGAGAGAGGTCGGCTAACTCCTTTCCCTGGAAACTGCTCTGGGGAGAGAGGTGGGCTACCTCCACTCCCTGGAAGTGGCTCTGCTGCTGGGGAGAGAGACTGGCTGTCTCCTCTCCCAGGAACAGGATCCACCGCTGGGGAGAGAGGTCAGTTACCGCCTCTACCTGAAGCGGGTTCTGCCGATGGATGGGGAGAGAGACCGGCTGTTCCCTCTCCCTGGAAATCATACTGCCGTTGGTGAGAGAGGTGGGCTACCACCTCTCCCTGGGAATGGCTCTGCAGCTGGGGAGAGAGTCCGGCTGTCCCCTCTCCTGGGAACGGGTTCCACTGCTGGGGAGAGAGGTCGGCTACTTCCTCTCCCTGAAACGGGTTCTGCCACTGGGTAGAGAGACCGGCTGTCTCCTCTCCCTGGAAACCATTCTGTTGCTGGGTAGAAAGTTGGACTACCCCTGCTTCCTGGGAATGGATCTGCTGCTGGGGAGAGAGGCATGGCTGTCTCCTCTCTTGGGAATGGGATCCGCCGCTGGGGAGAGAGGTCAGCTTCCTCCTTTCCATGGAAGTAATTCTGCCGCTGGGGAGAGAGGTCAGCTACTTCCTCTCCCTGGAAAACAATCTGCCACTGGCAAGAAAGGTGGGCTACCGCCACTCCCTGGGAATGGCTCTGCAGCTGGGGAGAGAGACCGGCTGTATCCTCTCCCGGGAACGGGTTCCGCCGCTGTGGAGAGAGGTCAGCTACCTCCTCTCCCTGAAACAGGTTCTGCCGCTGGGTAGAGAGACCGGCTGTCTCCTCTCTCTGGAAAGCATTCTGCTGATGGGGAGAGAGGTGGACTACCCTCACTCCCGTGGAATGGCTCTGCTGCTGGGGAGAGAGACCATCTGTCTCCTCTCCCGGGAACGGGTTCCGCTGCTGGGGAAAGAAACTAGCTGTCTCCTCTCCCTGGAAATCATTATGCTGCTGGGGAGAGATGTGGGCTACCTCCACTCCCGGAGAGTGGCTCTGCTGCTTGGGGGATGAGACGATTTCTCCATCCCCTAAACCCTCGACCAGCTGCTGGGTAGATACATCCCGCCATCCCATCTCGCCTTGTGCAAAAACAGGTTAGTTGAGATGGACCAGTATTTGCTTCATGTGCCATAGGAGCTCTCCTTTCGTATCTTGTGGGTAGAGGGCGGGTAGAGCGCACTGTCAATTGTCCCGATTGACGACAATTCAGCCCGACCTTCATAGCTTTTCGGCTGTTACCACCTGATTGTCCCAGGCAAAGGGAGCCTCACCGGGCTGCTGAGCCGAGTCTAGCAGTTTTTTGTAGGCCACTTCCAGCTCCCATTCCTGGACACTTAATAAATTCAGATCGGCTTGCAGCCAGGGTACCCCCGAAAGATTCAGCAGTCTCTCGCTAATTTCCTCCAGTCTCTGTTCTGCCTCACTCTAAAGGTCTGGGTCCTCTGCCAGCTTTTTAAATCGCAATCCAGAGCCGCCAAAACCCTCTGTGAGGATGCCATCCTCCAAACATGGCCGCACTTGCATAGCATACAAGCAGAGGGCCCTGTAGCCATCATCCAGCATCATCTCTGACTAGACAAGTCCATGTAATGCAGATAGCCATTCCTCCCTGGGCTCGTAGGTTCAGCTGGAGCCAGTAGGTTTCCTCAGCAGTAGGGAGGACCGTTACACGATAGTCCTGCTCCTGCTGAAGAGCCTCCCTCTAGAGTTGCCAGCGGATAAAGTCTCTCCATTCCAGCTCATCCTGTGCAGAACCAGGACCATCCAGCTGGGCCACTGTCAGCAGGAACCGTGTACTAGAATCATTTCCCACCGCTGCTAGCCAATGTGACAGACCCCGGATACCCCAACTGGGTATCTCCGCCAAAAAGTCCTGCTTCCTCCCCAGAGCCTATAGCTGTATAGCTGGAAATTGATTATAGCAAGTAGCCCACCCTAATAACCAGACAAGATCAGTATTAAGGTGAAACACCAACAAACTTTATTGTAAAACACACACTACTTATATACACACAGCTCATCATGATAAGGGTCTTATCTGACCCCCAGATCTTCCACCATTCCCGCCCCTCCAGACAGACTGGCGCACCCCATAGCAGCCATAGTTCCATACAGTCCCTGTAATACTGAGGTGGTGGTTTCGGGGTGATCCTGAGGGAGCGGCGGCTGTTCCCAGATACCAATGGAGAGCTCTGGGCCCCAAGGTGTCCCAGTCCAAAACGGACATGATCTGTCACTGGGGGCCAGAGCGGCAGTGGATCAAAGGTACACCGGGTATGCCAGGTGGAGTAGGGGTTGAAGGGGGGAATACAAAACCCCAAGTTCCCATGGGAACTCCCTTCTGGCAATCACCTCACCTCTTGCCCTTCCAAGGGGGTACCAATCCCCAAAAGAACGGAGCTCTGGGACAAAGGGCCGCTGGAGTGACCTGGGGTAAAGGTTAGCGGATGTCTGGGGTAGTCTGCCCGGCCAGTAGTTCCAGGAGCCCGGAAGGCCGGAAAGAGGTCAGGCAGTAATCGATCAGCTCTTCCATGAGGAGGTACAAACAGTAAAACATGAAACAGGAAGAGTCTGGGAGATCCTGTAAGCCATGAAAGGGCCAAAACTGGTGTAATAAGCAGTGAGCCAGGTAGTAGGGGGGTGGGGGAAGCCTTGGCAGTCTGGTATCTGTGACATATATATGTGTGTGTGTATTTAAATATTTTTGTGTTTTACTATATATTTACTGTACATATTTAACATTCCAATGTTCTTCACTTGCATGAATATGTTAATTGTATTAATTAATATATATATATATATATATATATATATATATATATGCCTATACCTGTGTATCTATTCCTATAGATATGTAGGTATAGATATCTGTTTTACATTAACATTGTCAGATAGAAATATATATTTAATAATACAAATGTAAAAAAAAAATGTATGTGAAGAACACAGAAATGTAAAATATGTGTATCTCGCTTTGTGTTTTGTGATTAAGGTCTAACGCAGAGCACACAAGAAAAATTGCTTAGTGCTCATTATTGAAATATTACATATAAAATATTAAAAAAATATTAATAAAAGTTATGAAAAAATATTACATACTGTAAAAACATATCTGTTCTATGGATTATTGAGAATTTTTTACAGTATGTATAATAATTTTTAATAACTTTTATTATGATTAATAGTTTTTAATATTTAATATTTCAATAACCCAACGCAAGCAAGATGATTACTTCTAGTGAAGTTTACACTTGAGCGAAAGGACTAAATAGCTCTCCAATTGTAATCTGGCCCTTTATGTTTTAAAATATTCGTAGCTGTAGCATTAGCAGTTTTAAATAAGATTGATTTTCCCTTCCCTTGTTTTTTGTAAGTTACAAGAAATAATGAATATATTTATAAAACAACAACAGTTACACTTGCAATACCATCTTAATAAGGGCTTGATTACAAGTGGAGTGCTATCTTAATGTGAGCCTGTAAAGGGGCAAATTTGCCCCTTTACGAGTGCACATTAAATAACAAGCCATTACAAGTGGCAGGTTAATGTTCCGCGTGCTCGTGGTTTCACTTTGCGCTAAGAGGTCAGACCATCAGGCATTTTATTTTCTGAATTTTACTTTTTTTTCCTAGGCAGCCAGTCTCACAACCTTATACACCTTCTTTATTTATGCTGCTTGATAAATGGCCTGGCCTATCCACTGATATTACCCCATTATTGCATGGCATGAGCCAATCAGTAACACTGTTCAGACCCTTCACACTCTAGCTAGGAATCACTGGGGCTTAATATGTTCTGTTTGGGCAAGTAGAGGGCTCATACTGAATTGATATTCCTTTATTTGTTATACATCTGTATTTTTTGCCAAAAACTGAGGCACTAAATGTTTTTGCTTGATTCTTAACTTCTAATTATTAAATTTCCTTTTTTTTTTTTTTCTTTTTTTTTTAATTTTATTTAAAAGTATAACAAAAATAATTACTTAACAAAGATTCGGCTAGATTATGAGTTTTGCGGTATGAGTGAAAAAGCAGCGTTAAGGCTCATAACGCTGCTTTTTCACTACCGCTAGTATTACGAGTCTTGCAGGTTTAGGGGCACCGCACACTTTTTTTGCGTAAAGTCTTTTTTCAATGGGACTTCCATAGCGCCGGTATTACAAGTCTGCCTGGGAGGCCAAAAAGTGAGCAGTACACCCTAAAACTTCAAGATCAATACCGTAAACTGAAAGTCAGTAGTAGCATAAAACTCATAACTAAAGTGCTAAAAAGTACACTAACACCCATAAACTACCTATTAACCCCTAAACCGAGGCCCTCCCGCATCGCAAACACTAAAATAAAATTATTAACCCCTAATCTGCCGCGCCGGACATCGCTGCCACTAGACTAAACATATTAACCCCTAAACCGCCACACTCCCGCCTCGCAAACACTAGTTAAATATTATTAACCCCTAATCTGCCACCCCTAACATCACCGCCACTTACCTACATTTATTAACTCCTAATCTGCCGCCCCCAACGTCGCCGCCACTATACTAAATGTATTAACCCCTAAACCTAAGTCTAACCCTAACACCCCCTAACTTAAATATAATTAAAATAAATCTAAATAAAACCTACTATTAATAACTAAATAATTCCTATTTAAAACTAAATACAGTACTTACCTGTAAAATAAACCCTAAGCTAGCTACAATATAACTAATAGTTACATTGTAGCTAGCTTAGGGTTTATTTTTATTTCAAAGGCAACATTGTATTTATTTTAACTAGGTAGAATAGTTACTAAATAGTTATTAACGATTTACTAACTACCTAGCTAAAATAAATACAAACTTACCTGTAAAATAAAACCTAACCTGAGTTACACTAACACCTAACCTTACACTACAATTAAAGCAGTCTACACCAGAATTGTTATTGTTTTAAAAGATAATCACTTTATTACACATTCCCCAGTTTTGCATAACCAACACAGTTATAATAATATACTTTTAACCTCTGTGATTATCTTGTTTCTAAGCCTCTGCAAACTGCCCCTTTACTTCAGTTCTTTTGACAGACTTGCAGTCTAGCCAATCAGTGCCTGCTCCCAGATAACTTCACGTGCACGAGCACAGTGTTATCTATATGAAATACGTGAACTAACACCTTCTAGTGGTGAAAAACTGTTAAAATGCATTCTGAAAAGAGGTGGCCTTCAAGGTCTAAGAAATTAGCATATGACCCTCCTAGGTTAAAGGGACATTAAACCCATATTTTTTCTTTCATGATTTAGAAAGAGCATGCTATTTTAAACAACTTTCTAATTTACTTCTATTGTCCAATTTGCTTCATTCTCTTGATATACTTTGCTGAAAAGCATATCTAGATAGGCTCAGTAACTGCTGATTGGTTGCTGCACATAGATGCCTCGTCTGATTGGCTCACCCATGTGCATTGCTATTTCTTTAACAAAGGATATCTAAAGAATGAAGCAAATTAGATAATAGAAGAAAATTGGAATGTTGTTTAAAATTGTATTCTCTATCTGAATCATGAAATACATTTTTTGGGTTTAGTATCCCTTTAAGCTTTCAACTAAGAATACCAAGAGAACAAAGCAAAATTGGTGATAAAAGTAAATTGGAATATTGTTTAAAATGACATGCTCTATCTGAATCATGAAAGTTTATTTTGGCCTAGACTGTCCCTTTAAATACAATTATCTAAATTACAAAAAAACAAACACTAAATTACACAAAATAAAAAAATTAATTATCAGATATTTAAACTAATTACACCTAATCTAATAGCCCTATCAAAATAAACCCCCCTCCCCAAATAAAAAAAACCCTAGCCTAAACTAAACTACCAATAGCTCTTAAAAGGGCCTTTTGCGGGGCATTGCCCCAAGGAAATCATCTCTTTTACCTGTAAAAAAAAGTACAAACACCTCCCAACAGTAAAACCACCCACACAACCAACCCCCAAATAAAACCCTAACTAAAAAAACCTAAGCTCCCCATTGCCTAAGCTCCCCATTGGGTTGGTTGTGTGGGTGGTGGGTTTTATTGTTGGGGGGTGTTTGTATTTTTTTTTACAGGTTAAAAGGCTGATTTATTTGGGGCAATGCCTGCAAAAGGCCCTTTTAAGGGCTATTAGTAGTTTAGTTTAGGCTATGGGTTTTTTTATTTTGGGGGAGCTTTTTCTATTTTGATAGGGCTAATAGATTAGGTGTAATTAGTTTAAATGTCTGATAATGTCTTTTTTATTTTGTGTAATTTAGTGTTTGTTTTTTTGTAATTTAGGTAATTGTATTTAATTTAGGTCATTTATTTAATTGTAGTGTAAGGTTAGGTGTCAGTGTAACTCAGGTTAGGTTTTATTTTACAGGTAAATTTGTATTTATTTTAGCTAGGTAGCTAGTAAATACAATGCCTTGCAAAAGCATTCACCCCCTTGACTTTTTACCTATTTTGTTACATTACAGACTTAAGTTCAATGTTTTATTAATCTGAATTTTATGTGATGGATCAGAACACAATAGTCTAAGTTGGTGAAGTGAAAGGAGAAAAATATATACATAAAACTATTTTTTAGAAATAGAAAACAGAAAATTGGCTTGTGCGTATGTATTCACCCCCTTTGTTATGAAGCTCATAAAAAGCTCTGGTGCAACCAATTACCTTCAGAAGTCACATAATTAGTGAAATGATGTCCACCTGTGTGCAATCTAAGTGTCACATGATCTGTCATTACATATGCATGAAAGGCCCCAGAGTCTGCAACACCTAAGCAAGAGACACCACTAACCAAACACTGCCATGAAGACCAAGGAACTCTCCAAACAAGTAAGGAACAATGTTGTTGAGAAATACAAGTCAGGGTTAGGTTATAAAAAAATATCAAAATCTTTGATGATCTCCAGGAGCACCATCAAATCTATCATAACCAAATGGAAAGAACATGGTACAACAGCAAACCTACCAAGAGACAGCCGCCCACCAAAACTCACGGACCGGGCAAGGAGGGCATTAATCAGAGAGGCAGCACAGAGACCTAAGGTAACCCTGGAGGAGCTGCAGAGTTCCACAGCAGAGACTGGAGTATCTGTACATAGGGTTGGGTTTTATGGCAGAGTGGCCAGAAGAAAGCCATTACTTTCAGCAAAAAACAAAATGGCACATTTTGAGTTTGCGAAAAGGCATGTGGGAAACTCCCAAAATGTATGGAGGAAGGTGCTCTGGTCTGATGAGACTAAAATTGAACTTTTCGGCCATCAAAGAAAACGCTATGTCTGGCGCAAACCCAACACATCAAATCACCCAAAGAACACCATCACAGTGAAAATGGTGGTGGCAGCATCATGCTGTGGGGATGTTTTTCAGCAGACAGGACTGGGAAACTGGTCAGAGTTGAGGGAAAGATGGATGGTGCTAAATACAGGGATATTCTTGAGCAAAACCTGTACCACTCTGTGCATGATTTGAGGCTAGGATGGAGGTTCACCTTCCAGCAGCACAATGACCCCAAACACAAAAAAGCAACACTTGAGTGGTTTAAGCAGGGGAAACATGTAAATGTGTTGGAATGGCCTAGTCAAAGCCCAGACCTCAATCCAATAGAAAATCTGTGGTCAGGCTTAAAGATTGCTGTTCATAAGCGCAAACAACTTATCCAAAGATACTTGGAGGTGTGACTTTAGGGGGGTGAATAGTTATGCACATTGACTTTTTCTGTTATTTTGTCCTATTTGTTGTTTGCTTCACAATAAAAAATAAATAAAACATCTTCAAAGTTGTGGGCATGTTCTGTAAATTAAATGATGCAAATCCTCAGACAATCCATGTTAATTCCAGGTTGTGAGGCAAAAAAACATGAAAAGTGCCAAGGGGGGTGAATAGTTATTAACTATTTAGTAACTATTCTACCTAGTTAAAATAAATACAACCAAAAGACAAAAATAGGCAGGCACTCTCCAAACTGCAAGAAGTGTTTTAAAAACAGTAACACTTTATTGCCAAGGTTGCGGTCATCTCTACATTTAAAATAAATACAAACTTACCTGTAAAATAAAAATAAACCCTAAATTCCTCAGCCCTGACCCCCCCACCACAGTGGCACAAAACTACACTGATAGACTCCTAGAGTTTAAAAAACTATTGCGCACCTGGGAATTCCGAGAAATTTCTTGGACTGGTCGCATCACTGCGATCAAGATGTCTTTTCTCCCTAAGATATCTTACCTTTTCCGCTCCATACCGTACAATGTCCCAAGGCATACCCGTCCCTAAATAGATTACAGAGCCTGGTAACTACCTATGTATGGAAAGATAAGAGACCCAGAACATCTAGTCAAACTCCTGAGAAACCAGTTGACCAAGGGGGCCTGGCCTTACCAAACCTCATTACCTATTATAATTCTGCCAGACTCTCACATTTACTGGGATGGAATAACATGGCGCGACTCATGGGATGGCACAATGTGGAATCAGCACTACTACCCTCTACAATATCCCTCACGGATCTTCTTTGGATCCCTACACATTATTGACAGTCCTTGAATAGTATACATATAATATTCAAACATGCTTTCCAATTCTGGGAGCAAGTTAGACATAACCCAGCTATATCTCCTCACCCGTCACCCGCGCTTACCATTTCAGGTGCACTCTTCTGCTTACCAGACTCCCACCCGGAGGCATGGCGCAACAGACAGAGCCTATCAGTGACAGACTTCTATGATAATGAAATGTGGCTTTCTCACCCTAATTTATGTACTAAATTTCAAAGCCCACCAAGTCTTAGTTTCGAGACATATCGTCGAGTACATGGCTACACACATGGGGCTATCCAAAAAAAGCACTTAGGCATCTATCCCCATGGGAATCCATATGGCAACAAGCCTCCAACATTTCACATCCCCTCTCTCTACACTAAAATCTACTCATTAACTCACAAACCCCCCATAAAATTTCACAGCATACTGCCTGGGAGAGAGAATTGTGTCTCACCACTGACATCAATACCTGGCACTCTAGGATAATAGTAAAAAATGATTACATTGCCCCACCCTCTGGGAACCACACTATAAAATCCTAATCCGCTGGCACCTAATCCCGGTTACATTGCATAAGATTTACAATACACACACCTCCGAATGCTGGAGGAGATGCAGACTCACAGGTACAGCACAACACATCTGGTGGTCCTGTCCAGCCATTACACCACTCTGGGAAAAAGTCTATGCCCTCCTTCGCTTTCTTGGAATCCCCCTACAATTCATACCAGAGTTATCTTTACTTCATATGAAGATGTCAAACCTTAGCCCTCCAAATGAAGCCCTTATGAGCTATATCCTCATGGCCACAAAGCTGGCCATAGCTAGATGCTGGAAGAAAGAGGAGCCCCCTTCCTTATCCCAAGTTTTATCCATAGCTGTCATGATTGCTTCCGTTCATCGCCGTGTCGCCGCGGCTCCCGGAACTTCTCTGTGTGTCTGACGTCATGTTGCTTAGCAACATGACGCTTTCTCTCACACCCCTCTGATGACGGTTACGCTCCTGCCCTTTAAATCACGGCGGGAGATCTGAATCTGGGCCCGTTTGTTTGTTTCCCTGGATTGTGAGTACCATATCAATTTTGTTCTTTTGTGTACCGACTTCTGCCTGCCTGACCAAGCCTCTTGCCTAATCCCTACTTGCTGATATTTGGATATTGACTTCTGCCTGCCTGACCTTGCCTGTAGCTTTTACCCTTTTGCTGATACTTGGATGCCGACTTCTGCTTGCCTGACCTTGTCTTTTGCCTATACCTTTTGCTGATATTTGGATGCCGACTTCTGCCTGCCTGACCTTGCTTTTGCCTTTACCTTTAAACCTTTTCTTTGATAAACAAAACCTGCTTAAAGGGACATTTTACTTTTACAAGCTGCAAAAGAGAACTTTGCCTTTCTGTTTGTTATACACCTGCTTAAAAGGGACATTTACTTTTACAAGCTGCAAAAGAGAACTTTGCCTTTCTGTTTGTTATAAACCTGCTTAAAGGGACATTATACTTTTACAAGCTGTACAAGAAACTGTGCTATTCTGTTTGTTCTAAACCTGTTAAAAAGGGGACATTTACTTTTACAAGCTGCAAAAGAGAACTTTGCCTTTCTGTTTGTTATACACCTGCTTAAAAGGGACATTTACTTTTACAAGCTGCAAAAGAGAACTTTTCCTTTGTTTTACAAGCCTGCTAAAGAGGACCTTTTTCAGAAGCTTCAAGTAAGAGCATTTCCTTTTTGTTCTTTGTACTACTTAAAGGGACGTTTTATCCTTTGTGGCTTTCCTGCATTCTGGAACAATATTCATTTTTTGTTATCTTCTAATCTGCTTCCTGAGTGGGTCACGTCCTGGATATTTCTCAGTGTGCTAGCGTGTGCTTTCAATTCACGCTAGCAGTTGGGTTACATCCCGGATTGATTCCAGAGCGGCTGACATTACAAACGGGCCATAAAAATGGACCCCACTGAATTATCTATGGCCGTGGCTCACCAGGGACAGCTCTTGGGTTCTCATGCCACTCACTTGCAGTCTCTGGACACTAAACTTGATCAAATTACTGCTCTATTACAAAATTTGGTTGCTACCGCACCTCCCAATCCTAATCCCAATCCAAATCCGATTGAGGCATTACCTCCTCCGATTCCTAACAATCAGTCTCAGGCACAACTAAGTCCCAGGATACCTCTTCCGGATAAATATGATGGGAATCCTGAAGAATGTAGAGGCTTTCTGAATCAATGCCGTCTTCATTTCCGAAATAGCCCTACTCTCTTTGCTACTGCCTCTTCTAGAATCACGTTTCTTATTTCCTTAATGAAAGGAAAAGCCTTGGCTTGGGTGTCACCTTTGCTAGAAAAGAATGATCCTATACTGTTGGATGTTGATACATTTCTATCTACATTCTCAAACGTATTCGATAAACCTGGAAGGTCATCCGCTGCTGAAGCTACTCTCCTGGATTTACGTCAAGGAAATCAACCAGTCTCTCAATATGCAATTGAGTTCCGCACCCTTGCCTCTGAAACCACTTGGAATCAGGGAGCACTCAGAGCCGCTTTCCGTAAAGGACTTTCTGAGCGTCTCAAGGATGAATTGGTGTATCGTGAACTTCCAGAGTCCTTAGAAGCCTTAATAAATCTCTGTATCAGTCTCGACGCCAGGTTTCGTGAACGCCAACAAGAAAAGGATAGAACACAGAGGACTTCAACTCGAACTCCTTTTCGTTTAGCTCCTCGTTTTTCTAATCCAGTCACTCCAGCCTCTCCTACTACTGATCAGGCTGAACCCATGGAAGTAGGAAGTATAAAATTAACTGAGACTGAACGCTTGAGAAGACGGACTCTTGGCTTATGTCTGTACTGTGGCCTTAAAGGGCATTTATTAAGGGATTGTCCTACTAGGCCAGTAAAAGCCAGGGCTTAACTCTAGTCCAGGGAACTGAGTTAAGCCAAAATAGTGGTCATTCCCTATACAAGAAACTCTTTGTTCCAGTAACTCTTCTAATTGGACATAAGAAGATCTATACCCAAGCTCTAATTGATTCTGGTGCTGGAGGTGTGTTCATTGACTCTACATTTGTTTCTACTCATTCTATACCCTTACTAAAGAAGGAGTATTCCATTTCAGTCTCTACGGTCAGTGGAGATCCTTTGGGTTCTGGATACATTCAGTTTTCTACTCAACCCTTACTCCTCACCGTAGGAATACTTCATTCTGAGACAATTTGTTTCGATGTCATTCCCACTCCGCAATTTCCCATTATCTTGGGATTACCCTGGCTCCAGATTCACAATCCCATTTTTTCTTGGACTTTCGGTGAACTCACTTCCTGGGGATCTACATGCCAGACTAAATGTCTTCAAAAGATTACTAAGTTACCACTCACTATTGCTCTCACAGTTGAAACTCCGGAATCCTTACCTATGCATTACCATGACTTTGTGGATGTCTTCTCCAAAAAAGAAGCTGAACGTCTTCCTCCTCATCGCCCTTTTGATTGTCCCATTGATCTCCTTCCTGGGGCTGCCTATCCTCGAGGCAAGACATATCCACTTTCTAAACCAGAAAACATGGCTCTGGAAGAATATATAAAAGACAATCTGGCTAGAGGATTTATTCGACCCTCCTCTTCCCCTGTAGGGGCTGGTTTCTTTTTTGTGGGAAAAAAGGATGGCGGATTAAGACCCTGTATTGATTATCGTGGATTGAATCAGATTACCATCAAGAACAGTTATCCTCTGCCCCTTATTCCTGAACTTTTTACTTATCTTCAGGGAGCCACCATTTTCACCAAACTCGACCTACGTGGTGCATACAACTTGATCCGTATACGCAAAGGAGATGAGTGGAAGACTGCCTTTAACACTCGATTTGGGCATTATGAATATTTGGTCATGCCCTTCGGGCTATGCAATGCTCCGGCGGTTTTCCAGCATTTTGTAAACGAGATCTTTCGTGATTTTTTGAATATTTTTGTTATCATATACCTGGACGACATCTTAATTTTTTCTCAGAACCACCAAGATCATGTGCACCACGTCAAGAAAGTACTTCAACGTCTAAGAGAATTCCATCTGTTTGCTAAACTGGAGAAATGTTCTTTCCATCAAAAATCCATACCCTTTCTGGGTTATGTAATATCGGCATCTGGATTCGAAATGGACCCTACTAAACTTTCTGCCATTTTGGATTGGCCTAGACCTGATTCTTTGAAGGCTTTACAACGTTTCCTAGGCTTCGCCAATTATTACAGAAAGTTCATCAATAATTTTGCTACTATTACTTCTTCTCTTACTTCTCTCACAAGAAAAGGACAAAACTGTAAGGTATGGCCGTCTGAGGCTATAGAAGCTTTTGAATCTCTCAAAGAAGCTTTTTCCTCAGCTCCTATCCTTCGTCATCCAAATCCTGAGTTTCAATTTATTCTGGAGGTGGATGCTTCCTCTGTTGCTGCTGGAGCTGTTCTGTCTCAACGAATACCAGAGACTGGAAGGATTCATCCTGTTGCTTTTTTCTCTAAAAAATTCACTCCTTCCGAATTTAACTATGACGTAGGGAATAAAGAGTTGCTTGCCATCAAAATGGCATTGGATGAATGGAGACATTGGCTGGAAGGTACTTCTTTGCCATTTACTATACTTACTGATCATAAGAACCTTCTGTATCTTCAAACAGCCAAACGATTAAATTCCAGGCAAGCACGCTGGTCATTATTCTTCTCTCGGTTTCACTATAATTTGTCTTACATACCTGGTTCAAAAAATATTAAAGCAGACGCACTTTCCAGACAATTTCAAGATACCCCAGTTCCTGAGTCTGGTACCATTCTCCAACCTCATGAAGTCATTGCCCAGTTAACAACTTCTTGGTTACAAGAATTACAGTCCGCTCAAGAGCATCTTCCTTTGTCCTGTAAACCTCCCGATGGTTTACTCTTTGTTCCTGAACGCCTTCGTTCCAAGATTTTATTTTGGGCTCATGATAGTCCCCTTTCTGGACATCCTGGCATCAGTATTACCACTCGAAACCTCAAACAACATGTCTGGTGGCCTACACTCTCTCAAGATGTGAAGGATTACGTCTCAGTATGCACACAATGTGCCATGAACAAAACTCCACGCCAACTTCCTTCAGGATTACTCCAACCATTGCCTATACCTCACCAGCCTTGGACTCATGTATCCATGGACTTTATTACCGATCTTCCCTTGTCCACTGGGAACAATACTATCTGGGTGGTGGTCGACAGGTTCACTAAGACGGCTCATTTTGTACCCTTGCCAGGATTACCATCTGCCAAAAGACTCTCTGAACTTTTTATTCTACATATTGTAAGAATCCATGGATTTCCTCTAGATATTGTTTCAGATAGAGGGGTACAATTCGTTTCTCGATTTTGGAGGTCACTTTGTAAACATTTTGGTACTACTATATCTCTCTCTACTTCTCACCACCCACAATCGAATGGTCAGACTGAAAGAGTAAACCAGTGTCTTGAAACATATCTTAGACATTATGTGGATCATTATCACTCTAACTGGACTTCTTACCTTCCTTTGGCTGAATTGGCTCATAATGCCCGGTACAATTCCTCCCTTCAGACTTCTCCTTTTCATGCAGCTTACGGATATCAGCCTAGGACATTCCCTTTGCATACTTCCTCCACAGTGAATCCTGCTTCTGATCTTACAGCCCGAAGATTAACTCGACATTGGCAGAAGATACATCGTATTCTTTCTGTAACTTCTAGACGTTACAAGTTCTTTTCGGATCTTCGACGGAAGAAGGCTCCCAAATATCGCCCTGGTGATAAAGTTTGGATTTCCTCTCGATTTCTTCGCCTGAAACAACCTTCTAACAAATTGGGACCACGATATGTGGGTCCTTTCCGAATACTGGGTCAGGTATGTTCCACTGCTTATCGGGTAGCTTTACCCAAGTCTCTCAAAGTCCATCCGGTATTCCATGTTTCTCTTTTAAAACCTGTGATGATTAACAGGTATTCTAAGCCTTTTTCTAAACCTCCACCGTTATTGGTGCATGGACATCCTGAGTTTGAGATCAGCCATATTCTAGATTCCAAGTGGCGGGGCAAGAAATTGTATTATCTCATTCATTGGAAGGGTTATCCAGTCACGGAACGTTCTTGGGAACCTGCTCATCAAGTAAATGCTCCTATTTTGGTCAAGACCTTCCACAAGACTCATCCTGATAGACCTGGTCCTGTCCCCCGGAGGGGTCCTTGAGGAGGGGGTGCTGTCATGATTGCTTCCGTTCATCGCCGTGTCGCCGCGGCTCCCGGAACTTCTCTGTGTGTCTGACGTCATGTTGCTTAGCAACATGACGCTTTCTCTCACACCCCTCTGATGACGGTTACGCTCCTGCCCTTTAAATCACGGCGGGAGATCTGAATCTGGGCCCGTTTGTTTGTTTCCCTGGATTGTGAGTACCATATCAATTTTGTTCTTTTGTGTACCGACTTCTGCCTGCCTGACCAAGCCTCTTGCCTAATCCCTACTTGCTGATATTTGGATATTGACTTCTGCCTGCCTGACCTTGCCTGTAGCTTTTACCCTTTTGCTGATACTTGGATGCCGACTTCTGCTTGCCTGACCTTGTCTTTTGCCTATACCTTTTGCTGATATTTGGATGCCGACTTCTGCCTGCCTGACCTTGCTTTTGCCTTTACCTTTAAACCTTTTCTTTGATAAACAAAACCTGCTTAAAGGGACATTTTACTTTTACAAGCTGCAAAAGAGAACTTTGCCTTTCTGTTTGTTATACACCTGCTTAAAAGGGACATTTACTTTTACAAGCTGCAAAAGAGAACTTTGCCTTTCTGTTTGTTATAAACCTGCTTAAAGGGACATTATACTTTTACAAGCTGTACAAGAAACTGTGCTATTCTGTTTGTTCTAAACCTGTTAAAAAGGGGACATTTACTTTTACAAGCTGCAAAAGAGAACTTTGCCTTTCTGTTTGTTATACACCTGCTTAAAAGGGACATTTACTTTTACAAGCTGCAAAAGAGAACTTTTCCTTTGTTTTACAAGCCTGCTAAAGAGGACCTTTTTCAGAAGCTTCAAGTAAGAGCATTTCCTTTTTGTTCTTTGTACTACTTAAAGGGACGTTTTATCCTTTGTGGCTTTCCTGCATTCTGGAACAATATTCATTTTTTGTTATCTTCTAATCTGCTTCCTGAGTGGGTCACGTCCTGGATATTTCTCAGTGTGCTAGCGTGTGCTTTCAATTCACGCTAGCAGTTGGGTTACATCCCGGATTGATTCCAGAGCGGCTGACATTACAAACGGGCCATAAAAATGGACCCCACTGAATTATCTATGGCCGTGGCTCACCAGGGACAGCTCTTGGGTTCTCATGCCACTCACTTGCAGTCTCTGGACACTAAACTTGATCAAATTACTGCTCTATTACAAAATTTGGTTGCTACCGCACCTCCCAATCCTAATCCCAATCCAAATCCGATTGAGGCATTACCTCCTCCGATTCCTAACAATCAGTCTCAGGCACAACTAAGTCCCAGGATACCTCTTCCGGATAAATATGATGGGAATCCTGAAGAATGTAGAGGCTTTCTGAATCAATGCCGTCTTCATTTCCGAAATAGCCCTACTCTCTTTGCTACTGCCTCTTCTAGAATCACGTTTCTTATTTCCTTAATGAAAGGAAAAGCCTTGGCTTGGGTGTCACCTTTGCTAGAAAAGAATGATCCTATACTGTTGGATGTTGATACATTTCTATCTACATTCTCAAACGTATTCGATAAACCTGGAAGGTCATCCGCTGCTGAAGCTACTCTCCTGGATTTACGTCAAGGAAATCAACCAGTCTCTCAATATGCAATTGAGTTCCGCACCCTTGCCTCTGAAACCACTTGGAATCAGGGAGCACTCAGAGCCGCTTTCCGTAAAGGACTTTCTGAGCGTCTCAAGGATGAATTGGTGTATCGTGAACTTCCAGAGTCCTTAGAAGCCTTAATAAATCTCTGTATCAGTCTCGACGCCAGGTTTCGTGAACGCCAACAAGAAAAGGATAGAACACAGAGGACTTCAACTCGAACTCCTTTTCGTTTAGCTCCTCGTTTTTCTAATCCAGTCACTCCAGCCTCTCCTACTACTGATCAGGCTGAACCCATGGAAGTAGGAAGTATAAAATTAACTGAGACTGAACGCTTGAGAAGACGGACTCTTGGCTTATGTCTGTACTGTGGCCTTAAAGGGCATTTATTAAGGGATTGTCCTACTAGGCCAGTAAAAGCCAGGGCTTAACTCTAGTCCAGGGAACTGAGTTAAGCCAAAATAGTGGTCATTCCCTATACAAGAAACTCTTTGTTCCAGTAACTCTTCTAATTGGACATAAGAAGATCTATACCCAAGCTCTAATTGATTCTGGTGCTGGAGGTGTGTTCATTGACTCTACATTTGTTTCTACTCATTCTATACCCTTACTAAAGAAGGAGTATTCCATTTCAGTCTCTACGGTCAGTGGAGATCCTTTGGGTTCTGGATACATTCAGTTTTCTACTCAACCCTTACTCCTCACCGTAGGAATACTTCATTCTGAGACAATTTGTTTCGATGTCATTCCCACTCCGCAATTTCCCATTATCTTGGGATTACCCTGGCTCCAGATTCACAATCCCATTTTTTCTTGGACTTTCGGTGAACTCACTTCCTGGGGATCTACATGCCAGACTAAATGTCTTCAAAAGATTACTAAGTTACCACTCACTATTGCTCTCACAGTTGAAACTCCGGAATCCTTACCTATGCATTACCATGACTTTGTGGATGTCTTCTCCAAAAAAGAAGCTGAACGTCTTCCTCCTCATCGCCCTTTTGATTGTCCCATTGATCTCCTTCCTGGGGCTGCCTATCCTCGAGGCAAGACATATCCACTTTCTAAACCAGAAAACATGGCTCTGGAAGAATATATAAAAGACAATCTGGCTAGAGGATTTATTCGACCCTCCTCTTCCCCTGTAGGGGCTGGTTTCTTTTTTGTGGGAAAAAAGGATGGCGGATTAAGACCCTGTATTGATTATCGTGGATTGAATCAGATTACCATCAAGAACAGTTATCCTCTGCCCCTTATTCCTGAACTTTTTACTTATCTTCAGGGAGCCACCATTTTCACCAAACTCGACCTACGTGGTGCATACAACTTGATCCGTATACGCAAAGGAGATGAGTGGAAGACTGCCTTTAACACTCGATTTGGGCATTATGAATATTTGGTCATGCCCTTCGGGCTATGCAATGCTCCGGCGGTTTTCCAGCATTTTGTAAACGAGATCTTTCGTGATTTTTTGAATATTTTTGTTATCATATACCTGGACGACATCTTAATTTTTTCTCAGAACCACCAAGATCATGTGCACCACGTCAAGAAAGTACTTCAACGTCTAAGAGAATTCCATCTGTTTGCTAAACTGGAGAAATGTTCTTTCCATCAAAAATCCATACCCTTTCTGGGTTATGTAATATCGGCATCTGGATTCGAAATGGACCCTACTAAACTTTCTGCCATTTTGGATTGGCCTAGACCTGATTCTTTGAAGGCTTTACAACGTTTCCTAGGCTTCGCCAATTATTACAGAAAGTTCATCAATAATTTTGCTACTATTACTTCTTCTCTTACTTCTCTCACAAGAAAAGGACAAAACTGTAAGGTATGGCCGTCTGAGGCTATAGAAGCTTTTGAATCTCTCAAAGAAGCTTTTTCCTCAGCTCCTATCCTTCGTCATCCAAATCCTGAGTTTCAATTTATTCTGGAGGTGGATGCTTCCTCTGTTGCTGCTGGAGCTGTTCTGTCTCAACGAATACCAGAGACTGGAAGGATTCATCCTGTTGCTTTTTTCTCTAAAAAATTCACTCCTTCCGAATTTAACTATGACGTAGGGAATAAAGAGTTGCTTGCCATCAAAATGGCATTGGATGAATGGAGACATTGGCTGGAAGGTACTTCTTTGCCATTTACTATACTTACTGATCATAAGAACCTTCTGTATCTTCAAACAGCCAAACGATTAAATTCCAGGCAAGCACGCTGGTCATTATTCTTCTCTCGGTTTCACTATAATTTGTCTTACATACCTGGTTCAAAAAATATTAAAGCAGACGCACTTTCCAGACAATTTCAAGATACCCCAGTTCCTGAGTCTGGTACCATTCTCCAACCTCATGAAGTCATTGCCCAGTTAACAACTTCTTGGTTACAAGAATTACAGTCCGCTCAAGAGCATCTTCCTTTGTCCTGTAAACCTCCCGATGGTTTACTCTTTGTTCCTGAACGCCTTCGTTCCAAGATTTTATTTTGGGCTCATGATAGTCCCCTTTCTGGACATCCTGGCATCAGTATTACCACTCGAAACCTCAAACAACATGTCTGGTGGCCTACACTCTCTCAAGATGTGAAGGATTACGTCTCAGTATGCACACAATGTGCCATGAACAAAACTCCACGCCAACTTCCTTCAGGATTACTCCAACCATTGCCTATACCTCACCAGCCTTGGACTCATGTATCCATGGACTTTATTACCGATCTTCCCTTGTCCACTGGAAACAATACTATCTGGGTGGTGGTCGACAGGTTCACTAAGACGGCTCATTTTGTACCCTTGCCAGGATTACCATCTGCCAAAAGACTCTCTGAACTTTTTATTCTACATATTGTAAGAATCCATGGATTTCCTCTAGATATTGTTTCAGATAGAGGGGTACAATTCGTTTCTCGATTTTGGAGGTCACTTTGTAAACATTTTGGTACTACTATATCTCTCTCTACTTCTCACCACCCACAATCGAATGGTCAGACTGAAAGAGTAAACCAGTGTCTTGAAACATATCTTAGACATTATGTGGATCATTATCACTCTAACTGGACTTCTTACCTTCCTTTGGCTGAATTGGCTCATAATGCCCGGTACAATTCCTCCCTTCAGACTTCTCCTTTTCATGCAGCTTACGGATATCAGCCTAGGACATTCCCTTTGCATACTTCCTCCACAGTGAATCCTGCTTCTGATCTTACAGCCCGAAGATTAACTCGACATTGGCAGAAGATACATCGTATTCTTTCTGTAACTTCTAGACGTTACAAGTTCTTTTCGGATCTTCGACGGAAGAAGGCTCCCAAATATCGCCCTGGTGATAAAGTTTGGATTTCCTCTCGATTTCTTCGCCTGAAACAACCTTCTAACAAATTGGGACCACGATATGTGGGTCCTTTCCGAATACTGGGTCAGGTATGTTCCACTGCTTATCGGGTAGCTTTACCCAAGTCTCTCAAAGTCCATCCGGTATTCCATGTTTCTCTTTTAAAACCTGTGATGATTAACAGGTATTCTAAGCCTTTTTCTAAACCTCCACCGTTATTGGTGCATGGACATCCTGAGTTTGAGATCAGCCATATTCTAGATTCCAAGTGGCGGGGCAAGAAATTGTATTATCTCATTCATTGGAAGGGTTATCCAGTCACGGAACGTTCTTGGGAACCTGCTCATCAAGTAAATGCTCCTATTTTGGTCAAGACCTTCCACAAGACTCATCCTGATAGACCTGGTCCTGTCCCCCGGAGGGGTCCTTGAGGAGGGGGTGCTGTCATGATTGCTTCCGTTCATCGCCGTGTCGCCGCGGCTCCCGGAACTTCTCTGTGTGTCTGACGTCATGTTGCTTAGCAACATGACGCTTTCTCTCACACCCCTCTGATGACGGTTACGCTCCTGCCCTTTAAATCACGGCGGGAGATCTGAATCTGGGCCCGTTTGTTTGTTTCCCTGGATTGTGAGTACCATATCAATTTTGTTCTTTTGTGTACCGACTTCTGCCTGCCTGACCAAGCCTCTTGCCTAATCCCTACTTGCTGATATTTGGATATTGACTTCTGCCTGCCTGACCTTGCCTGTAGCTTTTACCCTTTTGCTGATACTTGGATGCCGACTTCTGCTTGCCTGACCTTGTCTTTTGCCTATACCTTTTGCTGATATTTGGATGCCGACTTCTGCCTGCCTGACCTTGCTTTTGCCTTTACCTTTAAACCTTTTCTTTGATAAACAAAACCTGCTTAAAGGGACATTTTACTTTTACAAGCTGCAAAAGAGAACTTTGCCTTTCTGTTTGTTATACACCTGCTTAAAAGGGACATTTACTTTTACAAGCTGCAAAAGAGAACTTTGCCTTTCTGTTTGTTATAAACCTGCTTAAAGGGACATTATACTTTTACAAGCTGTACAAGAAACTGTGCTATTCTGTTTGTTCTAAACCTGTTAAAAAGGGGACATTTACTTTTACAAGCTGCAAAAGAGAACTTTGCCTTTCTGTTTGTTATACACCTGCTTAAAAGGGACATTTACTTTTACAAGCTGCAAAAGAGAACTTTTCCTTTGTTTTACAAGCCTGCTAAAGAGGACCTTTTTCAGAAGCTTCAAGTAAGAGCATTTCCTTTTTGTTCTTTGTACTACTTAAAGGGACGTTTTATCCTTTGTGGCTTTCCTGCATTCTGGAACAATATTCATTTTTTGTTATCTTCTAATCTGCTTCCTGAGTGGGTCACGTCCTGGATATTTCTCAGTGTGCTAGCGTGTGCTTTCAATTCACGCTAGCAGTTGGGTTACATCCCGGATTGATTCCAGAGCGGCTGACAATAGCTCAGTATATTGGGCAAGTGGAGCAATATTCATACAAAGTCCTAGACAAAGTGGATTCCTTCCACGAGATCTGGTCCCCGTGGCTTTTGAAATTCCCGAAATGGGAAACAGACCACAATAATAACCTGCCCATCTAGACGCCCTCACCCCTACAACTTCCCCATATCGTCCTCCCCAAATTGTATGATTCCATATGACTTTCTCTCCCCTCCTTTTTTTTTTTCTCTCTTCCCCCACTTTCTCCCCCCCCCCCCCCCTTCCCGGATCATACAACTTCCATACTTATCTGCAAATTATACGGTTCTACCACTAATATCTAAATACTCTTATATATATCATTGATATAACTACCCATTACGACTGTACATTATACAATCACCCTTTGTGAAAAGAAAATGAGACTACTTTGACTTATCATTTAGACCATTGCCTTTATCTCAGGATGACAGATAGGCACAGTTTCCGGATTTTAAACTGACCTGAATATACTCTGTTTGTATTTCATACAATGTTCAAATATGTATTGTCTATGTTTGCCACATTTGTTTAGTTGTCTTATTATTGCAATGTTCTCCCGCATGTCTCAATAAAAAAAAAAAATAAACCCTAAGATAGCTACAATGTAACTATTAGTTATATTGTAGCTATCTTAGGGTTTATTTTACAGGTAAGTATTTAGTTTTAAATAGGAATTATTTAGGTAATGAAAGTAATTTTTATTTAGATTTATTTTAATTATATTTGTTAGGGGGTGTTAGGGTTAGGGTTAGACTTAGGGTTAGGGGTTAATAAATTTAGTATAGTGGCGGCGACGTTGGAGGCGGCAGATTAGAGGTTAATAAATGTAGGTAGGTGGCAGCGATGTTAGGGGCGGCAGATTAGGGGTTAATAAGTGTAAGATTAGGGGTGTTTAGACTCGGGGTTCATGTTGGGGCTGCGTTATGGAGCTTTACGCTTCTTTATTGCAGGTGTTATGCTTTTTTCAGCCGGCTCTCCCCATTGATGTCTATTGGGAAATCGTGCACGAGCACGTAAAACCAGCTCACCGCAGCTTTCAGCAGCGCTGGTATTGGAGTGTGGTATGGAGCTCAATTTTGCTATACGCTCACTTCTTGCCTGTTAACTCCGGGTTTTTAAAAACCTATAATACCAGCATTGTAGGGAAATGAGCTGTGACAATAACTTGCAAGTTAGCACCGCTCCCCTCATAATGCAAAACTCGTAATCTAGCCGATTGTTTGGTGCATATTTATTTCTAAATATTACGGTCCACTAAAAATCCTGGCAAAAACCTTGTTTGTATTTCTTCAATATAATCACTGGCCATATACCTCTAAATTCTGGCCAGGTGGCAACAATTACTGGAGAGCAGGAAGCTGCTAGGAGATCAAATGTTTGGTGAAGAAAATAGCTTCTAAACGTCTGTGAGGTGTTTCAGTTTGGGTTTTGGAAAGAAAGATCAATGGGCTTCATCTGAAGTGATTTTGCTGGAGTTGGCTCTACTGCTAATACATACTGCCAAAGAGATAAAGTCATAGGACACATCAAATGTTGGGGCTTTATGTGGAAAATATTATTTAAGACATTGGATGTGCTCTATGCCTCTGTTTATTATTTGTTTTTTAAATTTAAAATGTTTTGTAAATCGCTATGGGAAATCCCTGGCTTCTACGGGCTGTGTACAAGTAATGTATACTCGGTGGACTTGCTGAATAACAAAAAGTGCTTGCTGGAATGTATTTTGGCATTTTATTTTCTTAAGGCAATATGGCTGCCAAGTCTGTTGAGTATGAAACAAACTCACAGAGTTTGGCAGATGGGAATAAAGTTAATCAGCAGTTTCCTGTGTACAGAGGATATATATTGTTTAACTCTTTTTTTAGTTCTGTATAAGTCTATTGCATTCTTTTATTTAGAAACAAAAAGCTGTAATAGTCCAATAACTTGTGGGATATCAAGAAAGGTTGTAAAAACCTGTATCAGACATCAAATTATTTATATGCTGGCGTGCAATATACTCTTAAATTAATCCTGCTATAGTGTATAAACAAAGTAGCAACAAAAAGAACTAGTAGAGGCACCGGGTGATTTCACAAAACAAAACGTCCTTTATTCAGGTTTTAAAAAGACAACAGGAGACACTTTGGAAAAAGCTTTAAACCTCTTTTTTTGAGGGGTTAATGTGTTTTGGAGCAGGTGCTATATATTGGGGTGCATTCATGTGAAAGAAAGCAACCGCGGTAACACGCTTACAGGTGCTGCAAATTTTCTTGTGGTTATATATAAACAAAGTACTAGTGCAGTCCCTTAATGTTGGAGGGGCCCACTGGTGCTCACAGACAAGACAAGGTTCATTAACAAAGTCATATTTTAAATTTAAAATGTCTAATAGTCAAAAATATTAGCCTCAACTTAAATCTATAATATATAAAACACTGTAGTCTTACACCAATGACCAAGCACCACCCAAAGTACTTACCAGGGCTTTTATAGATGACCCTGCTATGAAAAATGCATAGCAGCCACAGACCACACATTGTTCTGTGTCATCTGTCTCAGTGAGTGAGGCCAAGAGGATGTTTAATAAGCACACTCTCCCATGCCTGTTCAAAGATGGCCATAGATTGTACTGCACGTTTGATCCCACACCAACTCACTGCACCAGTGCTACCAAGAACTGGACCACACAGTGATACAAATGCATGACACAGTCCTGGAAACACCTTAACTCTTGACCCAGTCAAACTTGAAGAAACTTAGTACTTCCCAGCGCTATTACTTAGTGAAGGACTTGACGTTTCTATCTTCCTTTCTTAACAAAAAACAGGGTTCTTTAGTTTTAAGATTCCTTATCTCCAGTTTCCATTAAAGACTGATATTTTTTATCTAGGTGCTTTTGCATATTTTATAATTTTTGAAGGTTTATCAATGTGGACCTGGCATGGTTATCTGGCATGACTGGTTAGTTTGGAGACTTAACATCACCAAAAGTCATTAGGTTCTCTAAATCAATGACAATAAAACCAATGATAAGAGGCATAACTGAGCAATCTTTTCATCTAATTTGTTGTAAATATGCAATAACATTGGTCCCAAAAGGAGATTAAGATGTTGAATGTGATTTTCTGTCAAGCTATGTGAACCTGATCCACAGGGGACAGGTGACTGTGAATGCTTGAGCATATACATTTGTTTGAACACTTTTATCTTACCATCACTTTAATATAGAGCTATCTGTTATCTTCTGTAGGCCTATTTTTTATTTTACTCTCCTGGATATATCGATAGCCATTTTAGGGCAAGATAAAAAGTCTCGTCACATTATTTTTCTAGTGGATATATACTAGCCCTTCTGCCATTACCAACAATCAGCTGCTGAGTGATCAAATCCGTGTGCAAAATAGTATTTATATAATCAAAGCCTAATATCAACAGTTTGCAAACTATCGGCCAGATTACGAGTTTTACGTTAGGAGCTGTGCGGTGCTAACGAGCAGATTTTTCTCACCGCTCACTTACCTGCAGCGCTGGTATTACAGGTTTTTGCAAACCCAGCGTTAAAAGGCAAGAAGTGAGCGTAGAGCAAAATTGTGCTCCATACCGCACTCCAATACCAGCGCTGCTGGTCGTACGTGCTCATGCACAATTTCCCCATAGACATCAATGGGGAGTGCCGGCTGAGAAAAAGTCTAAAACCTGCCAAAAAGCAGCGTAAAACTCAGTAACGCAGCCCCATTGATTCCTATGGGAAACACATTTTATGTTTACACCTAACACCCTAACATGAACTAGTCTAAACACCCCTAATCTTACACTTATTAACCCCTAATCTGCCACCCCCGACATCGCCGACACCTACATTATTCTTATTAACCCCTAATCTGCCGCTCCGGACACCACCGCCACCTACATTATACTTATTAACCCCTAATCTGCTGCCCCAACATCGCCGCCACCTACATTATATTTCTTAACCCCTAATCTGCCACCCCCAATGTCGCAGCAACCTACCTACACTTATTAACCCCTAATCTGCCGTCCCCAACGTCGCCGCCACTATATTAAATGTTTTTAACCCTAACACCCCCTAACTTAAATATAACTTAAATAAATCTAACTAAAATTACTATCATTAACTACATTATTCTTATTTAAAACTAAATACTTACCTATAAAATAAACCCTAAGCTAGCTACAATATAACTAATAGTTACATTGTAGCTAGCTTAGGCTTTATTTTTATTTTACAAGCAAGTTTGTATTTATTTTAACTAGGTAGAATAGTTATTAAATAGTTATTAACTATTTAATAACTACCTAGCTAAAATAAATACAAATCGACCTGTAAAATAAAACCTAACCTAAGTTACAATAACACCTAACACTACACTACAATTAAATAAACTAACTAAATTAAATACAATTAAATAAATTAAATTAGCTAAATTACAAAAAAACAAACACTAAATTACAGAAAATAAAAAACAAATTACAGATCTTTAAACTAATTACACCTAATCTAATAGCCCTATCAAAATAAAAAAGCCCCCCCAAAATAAAAAAAACCCTAGCCTAAACTAAACTACCAATAGCCCCTTTTGGGGGGGTTGTTTGTATTTGGGGCAATACCCCTTTTGCGGGGTATTGCCCCAAAGTAATCAGCTCTTTTACCTGTAAAAAAAATACATACAACAACCCCCCAACAGTAAAACCCACCACCCACACAACCAATCCCCCAAATAAAATACTAACTAAAAAAACCTAAGCTCCCCATTGTCCTGAAAAGGGCATTTGGAAGGGCATTGCCCTTAAAAGGGGATTTAGCTCTTTTGCAGGCCCAAAGCCATAACCTAAAAAATAAACCCACCCAAAACACCTTTAAAAAAATCCTAACACTAACCCCCGAAGATTCACTTACCGGGAGAAGATGTCTTCAATGAAGCCGGCAGAAGTGGTCCTCCAAACGGGCAGAAGCGGTCCTCCAGATGGGCAGAAGTCTTCATCCAGACGGCATCTTCTATCTTCATCCTTCCGGCGTGGAGCGGGTCCATCTTCAAGACATCTGGCGTGGAGCATCCTCTTCAAACGATGGCTTCTTCGTAATGAATATCTCTTTAAGTGATGTCATTCAAGATGGCGTCCCTTAGATTCCGATTGGCTGATAGAATTCTATCAGCCAATCGGAATTAAGATAGAAAAAATACTATTGGCTGATTGGATCAGCCAATAGGCTTGAGCTTGCATTCTATTGGCTGATTGGAACAGCCAATAGAATGCCAGCTCAATCCTATTGGCTGATTGCATCAGCCAATAGGATTTTTTCTACCTTAATTCCGATTGACTGATAGAATTCTATCAGCCAATTGGAATCTAAGGGACACCATCTTGGATGACGTCACTTAAAGAGATATTCATTACGAAGAAGTCTTGAAGATGGACCCGCTCTGCGCCGGAAGGATGAAGATAGAAGATGCCGTCTGGATGAAGACTTCTGCCCGTCTGGAGGACCACTTCTGCCCGTCTGGAGAACCACTTCTCCCGGCTTCATTGAAGACATCTTGCCACTTGGATGAAGACTTCTTCCGTTAAGTGAATCTTCGAGGGTTGGTGTTAGGATTTATTTAAGGGTGTATTGGGTGGGTTTATTTTTTAGGTTAGGGCTTTGGGCCCGCAAAAGAGCTAAATGCCCTTTTAAGGGCAATGCCCATCCAAATGTCCTTTTCAGGGCAATGGGGAGCTTAGGTTTTTTTAGTTAGTATTTTATTTGGGGGGTTGGTTGTGTGGGTGGTGGCTTTTACTGTTGGGGGGGTTGTTTTTATTTATTTTTACAGGTAAAAGAGCTGATTACTTTGGGGCAATGCCCTGCAAAAGGCCCTTTTAAGGGCTATTGGTAGTTTAGTTTAGGCTAGGGTTTTTTATTTTGGGGGGGCTTTTTTTTATTTTGATTATTAGATTAGGTGTAATTAGTTTAAAGATCTTTAATTTGTTTTTTATTTTCTGTAATTTAGTGTTTATTCTTTTGTAATTTAGCTAATTTAATTTAATTTATTTATATGTATTTAATTTAATTAATTTATAGAATTGTAGTGTAGTGTTAGGTGTTATTGTAACTTAGGTTAGGTTTTATTTTACAGGTCAATTTGTATTTATTTTAGCTAGGTAGTTAGTAAATAGTTAATAACTATTTAATAACTATTCTACCTAGTTAAAATAAATACAAACTTGCCTGTAAAATAAAAATAAACCCTAAGCTAGCTACAATGTAACTATTAGTTATATTGTAGCTAGCTTAGGGTTTATTTTATAGGTAACTATTTAGTTTTAAATAGGAATAATTTAGTTAATTATAGTAATTTTCTTTCTAGATTTATTTAAATTAAATTTAAGTTAGAGGGTGTTAGGGTTTGGGTTAGACTTAGATTTAGGGGTTAATACATTTAATATAGTGGCGGCGACATTGGGGACGGCAGATTAGGGGTTAATAAGTATAATGTAGGTGGCGGCGATGTTAGGGGCGGCATATTAGGGGTTAATAATATTTAACTAGTGTTTGCGAGGCGGTAGTGCGGCGGTTTAGGGGTTAATATGTTTATTCTAGTGGCAGCGATGTCCGGAGCAGCAGATTAGGGGTTAAAAATTGTATTATAGTGTTTGCGATGCGGGAGGGCCTCGGTTTAGGGGTTAATAGGTAGTTTATGTTATGGGTGTTAGCGTATTTTTTAGCACTTTAGTTATGAGTTTTATGCTACGGCGTTATAGTGTAAAACTCATAACTACTGACTTTAGAATGCGTTACGGATCTTGGAGGTAGAGGGTGTACCGCTCACTTTTTGGCCTCCCAGGACAGACTCGTAATACCGGCGCCATGGAAGTCCCATAGAAAAAAAGGGTTTACAAACTTTATGTAAGTCGTTTTGCGGTAAGGCCAAAAAAGTGTGTGGGGCCCCTAAACCTGCAAGACTCGTAATAGCAGCGGGCATAAAAAAGCAGTGCTAGGACCTGTTAACGCTGCTTTTTTACCTTAACACACAACTCGTAATCTAGCCGACTGAATCCCTACACTTACTAATAGAAGTGCTAAAATATATTTTAACCCCTTTTTCATACTGTCCACCTTAATCTCGTGCTAAGATATAATACCAGCTGCAAGGATATTTCAATTTAATGTGGACAGATTCAATTAAAGGGACATAAAAGTTTGGTAGTAGGCCTTTAATGCTTAGATTGTCACCACATGCTGATGGTTGTGCTAGACATGTACTGACTGGTAAGCATGCTCAGTGCATAGAACACACCTACCAATCAGAGCAAACTTTCTTTCCCCAGGTGAGTGTATGCAGTTACTACTTTTCCCCCCAGGCAATCCATAAAAGGGACAGTAAACACCAATTTTCATATAACTGCATGTAATTGTCACTACTAGAAAGAAGAATATGCACAGATACTGATCTAAAAATCCAGTATTAAACCATTTAAAAACTTACTTAGAAGCAACCAGTTTAGCACTGTTGATGAGGTTAGGCTGGGACACCCAATGAAAGGGGCTGGGAAACAAGGAAGACCAGACACTCCCCCCTGCCCTGCATATAAAAAGACAGATTAGATAAAATGGGAGCCAGCAGTAGTCTGTAAACCAGCGTATACATCTGACACTTTTGGGCTTGGTTTGGAGTCTGAAAATCAGCACAATCTTATTAAAAATAAGCAAAACTATACATTGTTACAAAACCAGTACCAGATGGGCTATATAAATGGATCATCTACAAAACATTTATGCAAAGAAAAATCTAGTGTACAATGTCCTTTTATTTCACTTCAGCAGTGTTTAGCTTCCCTATTGAGCTGTACCTGAGACCTCATGAGAGTGCTGCTCTGCACCCCGAGCATGTTTTTGCTGTAGTGTTTGTCTAAGTCAAGCTACGTACTTTGTGTGCGTCCAGTACATTTATGTGGAAATGCTGTGGCGGTTATGTACATTCCAGCAATTGCAACAGTACTTCATTCTATGGGACCGATTTATCAATGTCTTTTCAGTGCCGCTAGCAGGGGGGTATCGGATTGATGTCCGCAGCCTCAGAGGCAGTGGACGAGTTAAGGAGCAGCATTTTTAAGACCGCTGCTTCTTAATTCAGGGTCAGCCTTCAGGCTCGCACGGAAACAGGGGTATTTGGCCCCATTCGGGCCATGATAAATCGGCCCCTATTTATGTATGTAAGCCATGAACTCCTGAAAGTAGCCCCATACCATTGTGTACCTGAGTAGATCACGTATGTGCATTGAAGTTATATATGATGCAAGCACATATGTGATATGTCTGTATGGGTACTACTAATCGCTTACAGATAATATTTAATGGTTATGCTATTGATTGCTGAAGCGTTTGTCAAAAGGCTGACAGTTAATGATTTATGGCTATATTATTACTTGCTATATATTTAGGATAGCATAGATCCCTTTTTTGAACCCGCTCAGGCTCAGTTATTGTCAGGTATGAGGTGTATGACTTTAAATCCAACCTTATTTAAAGCTGCTCCTCCCCCTCTCACCTGCCGTTTAATTCAGTTGTGTACTCTTTCTCAAGCTGAGACGCCGCCACAACTCAATTCCTGGCTCTATTATATTGAACTGATACTCTATTCCCTCAAAGGATTAATCTACTACTGTTACGGACCCCTGTGTACCTACTGTGACATCCAGCCATTGAACTATCTTGGATTACAATAGCAAGCTAACCCCCCTCAGGAGTTCTCCGAGTGACACAGGTTTCCCAGACCCTAAGAGCGGAACAAACACTCACCGGTTCAGCTCCGGTGCCTCTTGACTGATCTCCTCAGCTTCCTCATTAAGTCCGGTGAACTACGCTGGTTTTGCCCGCTCCCTATACAGACTGTCACCGCAACAGCGCGGGTCTCCCCGCAAGCAAGACTTCTCACAGCCTTTACTCTGCTACGCTCCGTCGTAGCCTGTCAGTGAATCCGGCCAACTGATTGGTGCTCACGCACACACCCTCTTCTCTCGCAGCACAGAGCCTGCAGCTGTACACCTCTCCCTCTGCTGCTGCCTGTTCTCAACGTTACAACTTACCTGTGAGCTAACAAGAGGGTTTATGTTCCAGTTACATCATTAATGACATTCTATTCATCCACATTTCCCCAGTTGTTGCTAACAACCGAAATTAGAGGTGCACCTTCAGAGGAATAACTAGTGAATGATACCGGACTCTCTCCTGTAACCTACTAACTCTGAACTTACACAGGAGTGATTAACTCTTTCTTCCTCTTTCTACCCCAGTATAATACTCTAATGAGTAACCTGACAAACTACTCATAACAGCAAATAAAATAGTTAGTTATATCTGCAGTTGAGATCCAACTACCAAACGTAGTCTGATTTCAGAGACAGAGTGTGACAGTTATGAGCCATCTGCATCTATGTAGGGTTTGATGACAGCTGGGTATTGCTAGTCCTTATACTAAAACTTGGTCCTTACTTGATATTTTGGTTCACTATTCTTCTCATATGTTACATAACCATTGTATGTGTTCTTTATGTAGGTGTGAAATTGCTTGAATATGTATGATATTCAGGTATTGTGCACTACGTATTTATCCCAAAAGGAATTTTTTACTTTTGTTTTAAACAAATAAAGGGCTAGATTACAAGTTGAGCACTAAATATCGCTTGTGCTAAAGCAATATTTGCACTCAACTGAGTAATACCAGTGCACCTCGCATTTGCATTGCACAAAAGCATTGCGCTCACAAGATTGCGCTTCCAAGAGAGCCTCGTTCTCATGCCGTGAAAGGGGTAAGTCATGCAGCGATGGGTAGCAAATATAAATATATGTTTATGACTATGTACATATATATTTATGTGTTAATATGTGTATATCAGCATATACATATACTGTACTGTTCCCATAGACCACAATGTAAAGGCACTTTTTAGTGCTGTTTTTTTTTTTCTAACACCCCACACCCGCCAATTTAAAAAAAAATGCTTTTTTTTTATTTTAAAAAAAAAAGAAGCACTAAACATTGTATTTTGGGGGCAATTAGGGCTACCGCAAGCTCGCAGTAGCAATAACAGCCACTTGTAATGACCCAAAGGTTGATAGACATATACAGCAGAAAAGAGTGCTGTGTTCTCTTTCTTTATTTTATCTCCCTATCCACACAATGTTTATCACTTGTCGAGAAACTAAATTACATGAAAAGGGACAAAATAAATAATGAAAGTAGATTGCAAAGTGGTATTACTATGCATAACTAAACTATTCAAATCTCAAGGTGTTTAAACTAAAAAGCTTCAGTATCTCTACTCTAAAGTTCATGGTGGCTCAGTATAATAAAGGCAACAGTCGTAATAGGCTGGCATATGATTGGTTCAAAAAATTGTATTCTCCTGCTGAAGACTTTAAAAATGTTCTATCTTCATCAGAAATCACTCATACCTTTTAGTTGTATTGTTAAGGAAAGCTATAAATATCATTTGTATTTTTTTTTCCCTAATTGGATCGTAGCACTTATGTTAATGCACTTTTTTCTACTTAACCTTTGCCTAACCCCTATTCTTTCTTCTTTTATGTCAGCCAGTGGTACCTAAAAGCTATATTTCATTACTTACAATACCTGCTCCTTCTTGAGATGTCAGTGCTGGCCTTTTTTATTTTCACAGACAAGTAAAATATCAGCTTTTAGATGCTCTATCTGCTCAGTAGAATGTTGAAATAAAGTAGATTCAAGGGCTCTTGAAATATCTACAAGTGCTCTTATTTCTGAAATAATAAAATAAGAACTCTTTTCCATACAACAATATATGCTACCAAGTGTCTTTCTATAGTTGAAGTTGAAGTTAATTATTAGCTTTTTATATTTATCATTTTACTACCCTCATTTATTTTTCTGTTTTTCACTGTGTTGGATTCTATCTAATTGGAGACTTTCAATAAACTCACCCCTTGTTTGAAGCCCGAGTTCGCTGGATTTCTTTTGTGGATTAAACAATATATGCTACCAAGTGTCTTTCTATAGTTGAAGATCCAATCAACCATTGGAATTGCATACTTTGTTAAATAATCACAATTTTCTATATCTTTTACCTACAGTGTGTACAGTATATTCACAGTAAATGGATTAATCCCAATTTACTAAGTAACTGTCCTTGGGCACACTATGAGCTAATCCATATGATTAACATTAAAAATACAAGATCTGTTGTTTCCAAAGAAAAGGGCAAAACACATAGAAACACTATCAAGGGTGTATTTTGGCCTAGACCAGATGTGGGTGGGAGTTTTGTTGAGTAGTTCTATGACATGGTATCCTCACACTCCTATGCTCTAAATTGTGTAAGTATCAAATATATTACAAATCAATGATCCCTGGTTGCCTAGTGCAGTTATATAGCGCATCCATGTCTTCTCGTTGTGAGAAATATATAGGCAAATATGAGCTATAATCATTTGGGGATGGGAGAGCAGATTCCTGTGCCAAGGGCAGCTCATAAACAGAAAACACCACTGGACACCATAAATTATCAACCCTGCCAACAATATGCTGTGCCGTTATTCTCTACAAACTGAGAAAACTAAAGAGACACACTGAGCTCCAGGACTAAATTATAGTGAGAAGAGGGTCTCTTACAGTCTGCATTATGTCAACATGAGAAAAAGTGACAGTAAAATGTCATGTTGAGAGGGAAAAGAGTGACAGTAAAATGTCATGTCAACATCTGTCAAAAAAGTTAACAATAAAAAGTTTTATTTATCCAGATACGACTGGCTTCCCAACAACTCCTCTTCTCTCTCTCTCTCTCTCTCTCTCTCTCTCTCTCTCTCTATTCTGCCCCTTCATAAACCGCGGTAATACTATAGACCACCCTCGGCCTCACCAATCCAAATAGATCCAGTTAAAACTATATAAGACCAACTGCTTTAACAGTGAACTGATTTCTCTGTTTCCTTTTATCCCTTTCGTGTTATTCTTCTTATTCTCTTATACTTTTCTCAACCTTTTATCTATGATTCTTTAATTGTCTAGCTGCTTACTAATCTCTGCCCAAGGTGAATTATTATGTAAGTGTTCCTTATACTAGGCCTATATCCATTTTATACAATGCTAGACAAAAGGTCCCTTTTGGAAGATTTGATCTTACATCAAGATTTTTTATAACTTATGGACATTCGCATAATTCTTCACTTCGGTGTAGATACCCTCTTTCTTGTTAGAGACATTCTTTCTATTCCTGGTAAAATAGTCCATGGTACCCTATATTGTGCTTTGCACCTTGTATCATTTGTACTGTTAATGTATTACATTGTCAAAACCTTAATAAAAATCATTTAAACATAACAAAGGGCTTCTTTATTGAAGAAAGAGATGTGGAATAGCAGGGAGTGTGATGGAAAATACAATTATATTTATGAGGTGCACAAACAATGAAAGTGAAGCCTTGAATATTTTTGTGCATCTGTTGCTCTCATATAATATTACCACAATACTTCAGTGTGTTCCTACTATTCATCTGCTGTGCTCCTTCCACTCTGTCCTGCTTCTTGTGCTACCTTTTATGAACACTTAGTCAAGCCAGTCTTGATTTGGACTTGGCTAATAATTGGCAGCTACATGAATATGCTGCTCCTGATTGGCTATGTACAAAACCAAGTCCAGCCGCACCTCTGTTCTTCAATGAAAATGTATTCCATATACAGGAGTATATGCAAAAATGGACTACGTTTTTGGCCTTGCACCCTTACTCATGTCCTAAACATTGTATAGGGACATCACATCCTTATAAACCTATACCTAGGTGTATGGCTCCTCCTTACTCTACACCTGTATTTACAAATTACCATTACTGATTGGCCATGTGGCATGGCAAAGCATTGCTGTTTCTGAGTGAGACTTTAACTATATGTTTATCTTTTTTGTGATGATTAAACACATAGGGCCAGATAGCAAGTGGTATACTATTTAGCGCTTTTGCTCGCAGGAAACACCGCCAGAAGTAAACTTTAACATGCGTGTGTTAGCCTGTGTATTACAAGTTAAAAGTGTGTGAGCAAAATACAAATTATTTTTCTTTTTTTTTGAGTGGAAAGGGCTTCCCAGTGCCTATAAAAGTTACATTTACACTATACTGTAGTCTATTAAGTGTGGAATAGCATTATGTCTAAAAAAACAATGTCCGTACCTTAATCCAAAAATACTTTATTGCTCAAAAATGCTAACCATTATCAGAGCCTTCAGTGAGTCATAATCTTTTTTGGTGGTGGTTTGTATATATATATATATATGTGTGTGTGTATATATGTGTATTCATGTGTGTTTATGTGTTTATAAGTGTTTATATGTGTTTATATGTTGAAAAAATGGTGCAGATGGACTTGCTCGACACAGGGTTGCCACAAACCTTCAGTTTGTAAAAAGAGCAATATGTGCAAAGCGCAATAAAGCAAAGCGCAATAAAACTAGGTATGCCTGCACATAAACATATAAATGCAAATATATACACACACACGTATAAACATACATAGACATGTACAGTTTATCTATGTATATATACTTTAAAGCCCTTTACATTCAAAATCTAAAAAAAATATTTTGCACAAGCGGTAACCCGAATAGCGCAAAAATATCTATTCTCCCATATAACTCAAAAGAGAAAAAAAAAGTAGAAAAAAACCTAACGCACGAGATCACGCAAACAACATAGCATATTCACATTAGCAAATGTGAAATATTTATAGTAAATACATAGTTAAAATCTTTATGAAATATGAGTATTGCATATAAATGTTTTTACATATTTTCATCTACTCAATGGCAAAGGGCTCTAATGCACTCATATACAGTATATGTCTATATACAGTCATGGCCAAAAATATTGGCACCCTGCATTTCTGTCAGATAATGCACCACTTCGCCTAGAAAATGTATACAATTACAATTGTTTAGGAATTCTCATGTAAATCTCTTTTGTTTGTATTGGTATGACACAAAAAAGTGGAGAAAAAAACATTTATGTGTTTATATGTGTGTATATGTCTGTCAATACATATATACACATATAAATACATTAATATATATGTACACATATATAGACATATCTATATACATACAAATACATCTTTAGCAATGTTTATGTATGTATCTCTATGTTAAAGTACTTTGGCTGCTTTTTTTTTTCTTACACCAAGATCTCATATCTTTGAGCCCTAATAACTTTTTTGTGCAATTTTTTTTTTTTTTAGACAGTGTTAATATGAGTGTAAGTGTACTTTGTCATGTGTTTTTGAAGTGTTTTGTGCAACTTTTTTGTTTCTGAAAACAGTTAACCACAGCTCTGAGATTGTGGTAAGGATTGAAGCGTAAAAGGCGATTTGGCTAGCGCAATCGCAATTTCGCTTAACTTGTAATATTTTTTTTATTAGATATTGTATATGAGTGTATATGAGTGTAACTTTAGTGCTGCGGAATCTGTTGGCGCTCTACAAATTACCAATAATAATAATAAAAATAATAATAATAACTTTAATCTAATCTATTTATGTTGTGTTTAATGCAACTTTTTTTTAGTCCTAACCCTTTACACAAGGATTTCAGTTGAGTAAACCTGATGAGCTCAAATTTAGTGCAGTCACATTTACTTTCAACTTGTAATATGTGCGCAAGTTACCGCAGGCGTAATATTTTAATATAGTATGCAAGGGCTAACATTAGTGCACCACTTGTAATCTAGCCTAGAGTTACTTAGGAGCATATCTGCAACAATAAAATGCTCTGTGGAATAAAGAATTGTTATATTGCTATAAGATATGACTTGTTTGTTAACATTTTAAGTCAATTTTTAATTAACATTCTGGTTAATGACTAAACACTTATTTGCAAATGCCATGTATGGAACTCGTCAGGAATATCAAAGAAACTGCAATCAAACTTGCAGGGCAGTGATCAATAGCAGAGAATGTGTTTGTGCATAACATCCTCCTTTGCCATTGGCTGCTTATTTTGATGGTCACCAAAGGGTCTACCATAACTTCATATGGGTTTCTTTAAGGTTTTCTGTTTATCCAATTCAATTGAAGGAAATTCAGATTTTTCAAATTGTAAAACTTAAGTTGGGCTAACTAAGTGAAATTGACCCACTTCTAATAGATTAGAATAGTACATCAAGATAGCCAAAAAAATACCTGAATTGAGGGGTTCTAAATTTTCATATAGTAAACTTAAAATGAATAGAATCTCATTCTAGGCCAGTGGTTCTCAACCAAAGTGACCTCAAGGCCCGTTAAATTTTACCTGGACATGTCCAGGGCCCGGTAGATAGATATAGATATAGATATATATATATATATATATATATATATATAGCAGCAGGGATTTGCCCTATCAGTAACTAAGCAGTTCAGTGTGGGTTTAGTGGGGGGTCTGGAGTGTGGGGGGTCCTGCTGAGGGTCTGTTACTGTGAGGGCCATGGAGTTGAGGTCTGGCCCTGGAGGTTGGGGGCCCTTTCTTTGGCCCTTAATGTTGGGGGTCCTGGCTCTGGAGATTGATGGGCCATTTGGGATTAGGACAGAGAGGCTACCATGTTCATTTGCATAAATTTGAATACATTTGAGTCGGTGTTTTTCAGTTTTCCTGGGGCCTTGATTGGTCAGTCTGCCCCTGGTGTGCAGTAGGGTAAGAGTGTGCAGTGGGGGCATGACAGGTCAGGGCCCACCAGCAGGGCTATCACGGCCCGGTACTGGGCCACGGCCCGGCTGTTGAGAAACCCGGTTCTAGGCAGTTATGTAAAGCTAGTAAAAGTGCCAATAATAAATATACACCATTTCAGAATAACAACCTTTTTTTCCAGTCATGTGACTGCTATTGAAAAGCATTGAGAAGCAGTGCATTTATTAAAATAGCCAGTAGGTGGAGCTGTCCGCTTGTGTTGCAGCAAAGCCAAGCAAGCTGAAATTAATCAGTTTAACCAGACCTGAGCTATTGAGCAGATTTCAAAGGAACAAGATCTTCCTGTCTATAAATCAGTCCAGATTGGAATGCATAGAAAGAACTGTTTGCAGAAAAATGCAAGTGAAGTCTGTGTTGTGTGATTATTTTATTATGTTTATAATGCTGTTTAGCAAATGTTTTTCTTCATTTAACTCAGTTTAATTATATATTCTGTGTTGTGTGATTATTTTATTAGGTTTATAATGCTGTTTAGCATTTAAAGTCTTCCTTTCAAAGCTTTAAAAATAATGTATTAGGTGTTACTTATGACAATTTTGAGAGGGGCCTGGAACCTATCTCCCTCACTTCCCATTGACTTACATTATAAACTGGGTTTCAATTTACAACAGTTTCGATTTACAACCATTCCTTCTGGAACCTAACCCCGGCGTAAACTGAGGGCTACCTGTATATATATATATATATATATATATATATATATATATATATATATATATATAAAACAACAAGAGAATGTTATCTGCGCTACAACGCTGAACAAAATTTTGTATGTCACTTAAGGATTATACAAATCTGTACCATGAGAGTGGTGCATTAAGACATGAAAAAAATCATATATACAGATGAAATTACAATATCATACAATGAGTTTATATGAATAACAAAGTTTGTGTCCAAAGTTTTGGCAGTAGAAACAAATGAGATGTAAAGATTCCCAAAAACTTCACCAATAGATAAAGGTACAAGAAAAGATTGTGTATCTGCGCCTCAGAGCAAAGGTACAATTTGAATTGAAACTGGTAACAATAGTGTGGGGTGTTGGCCCCTATAGCAAAGAACTTACTTTCAACTACCTCAATCTGTATGAGGTAAGTAGTCGCTGTAAAGAGATAGAGTACTGCTCCCTCCGGTATTCAAACTGCCCAATATATAGGAAAACAGGGGATCCAGGGGGTCTGGTCAGTCGTGCTGCTCATGAAATATAAGTTATATTTTATGTGTATGCTGACTCCTAGTAACTCCACAGGAGTGAGCACAATGTAATCTATAGGGCACATATGAGCAACGTCTAGCTGTGAAAAAAAATGTCAAAATGCACTGAGATAAGAGGCGGCCTTCAGGGCATTAGAAATTAGCATATGAGCCTACCTAGGTTTAGCTTTCAACAAATAATACCAAAGGAACAAAGCAAAGATGATGATAAAAGTAAATGCGAAAGTTGTTTAAAATGACATGTCCTGAGTCATGAAAGTTTAATGTTGACTAGACTGTCCTTGTAAGCAACAAAACAGAAAAGAATGGGTGGGACTGATGTATAGCCTATACTTTCTGTCTGAGAAATTTTCAACAAAATTTTAAATTAAAAAATAAATGGGGGCGGAGCTAGCCTGCTTCAGAAATGGACGCAAGCTGAAAGAGCTCCGGTGTGAGGCCGGTTTTATTAAAACTTTTAAAGGCTTAGGAACGTCAATCTATATGTGTCTCTTAGCTACAGAACATCCGCTGACATCAATGATCGAGTAATAGAAGTTTTAAACTCCAGCCAGCACCGTAGAAGATCAGCATTTCTAACACAGCGCGGCTGACCACGCGGTCCGACACAAACACCCGGAGGCCACTACATTTTCAAACCACAGGCCTGCCCGGCTGATTAACCGTCATCTCACCCCTCCGGAACACAGGAGACTGCGATCAGACATTGAGGCGATATGTGACTGCAAAATCCAACGGCTCCAGACACCGCAGTGAGTAAATCTTTCAGAGCTTCCATGCAAGGCCATACATACAGAGCCGCTACATAAAGGAGTATGAAACCCTTTGAAAATATATATAGATGAATCTGTTACACACCATATGTTAGCGCAAACCAAGACACAGTGAATACCTCAACGATATTGGGCAGTTATCACCGCCATAACCAGGCCACGTGGATATCTAGATATCATTTGCAGAGACCCTCCTTGTCACAATCCTCTCCATTTTTACCAAGAGTGATCAGTCCCCTCACAGCGGGCAGCAACCTAGCTCACAACCCGGCACTAGCCTGACCCTAATAGTTCCATCTAAACCTTGTTTAACATAGCTCTTTCATGGCTACTAGGAAAGGGCCCAGAACTGAAAAAACATTAAAGGGAACCGGGGCAGTTACACCTAAAGTTCACTCTTTCTTCAAGGCCATGGATAACCCCACTGCACAAACTCCCTCTTCTCCTTCAAAATCTCCCCCTGCGCAGGCAGAGACTGACATAACATTGGAAGAAGACAATATTCTTACTAAGGCAGATATACTATCTCTCCCCTCTAAAGAAGATTTTTCCAACTTCATAACACAAGTGAGCTCAATGATTAAATCAAGCCTCACTGAGGTTAAAAAAGAAATTAACGAAATAGGCAATAGAATTGCAAATCTGGAAGAAAGCCTAGAAAGCACAGACAGGCTACTTGACCAACAAATCCAACATTCAACCTGCAACTCCAATATTATTCAGCAACTACAAGACCAGGTTGAGGACCTGGATAATAGAGGCAGACGCCACAATATCAGGATACGGGGAGTCCCTGAATCTATTAAAGCTGCAGACCTGCTGCCCTTTCTCCAGAAACTGTTTAATGAGCTCATGGGAAACAAAAATCAAGAGGTCAGGGGGAAAGAATACCTGCTAGACCGTTTTCATCGTGCCTTAAGACCCCTGCCCAAAGACCCCGCACCCCCGCGGGACATTATACTGAAATTCACTAATTATAAAGACAAAGAGGATATCTTATCTGCAGCAAGACAACAAGCACCCATTACTTTTGAGGGACATGCTTTACAATTTTTTGCAGACCTGAGTCAAATGACTTTAACAAAGAGGAGGGAGGCTAAACCCCTGACACTGCTTTTGAGAGAACAAAAAATACCATATCGTTGGGGCTTTCCTTTCTGTCTCAGAGTAGTAAAGGACAATGTTTCTGCTATCTACAGAAGCCCCGAAGACCTGGAATCCTTCTGCTCCCAACTGGGCATTCGGCCCCCTACTCTTCCCTCCATATCCGACATGCCTCCCCCACCTAAAGATCAGCGAACACGACGACAAGACTGGACTCAGGTCTCACGCCACAAAAGGAACAGAACACAGCCCAAAGACCCATCCTCAAACCCGGACTGATCCACTTGAAAAACATTTAACTAATGCAAAGAATGTGCGGTTATGCTTTCTGCTTTTCATTAGCCATACTGTACATGCCTAGAATAAACAACTGGTCCCTAGCCATCTAGATTTATAGCAGTAACATTAGAATCCCAGTTTTACTGTCCCCCTACTTAGTCCCTACATATGGTTACTGAGGTTTGTTGATTATCCCAGCTGTCAAAAGTGAGATTAACCTCCCATATGGCCTGTTACAATTACTGCCAACATTTCTAGAAGACCTACCAGAATTCACGTTCCTATAAAATAATGTGATTAGATAACCGGCCTGCTACCAAACGTAGTAGCAGACACTTTCCCCCCCCCCACTCTACCTATGAGTACTCCTGTTAGAATACTCATGCACTGTTTGTTTAATTTTTTGTGTATTAATATTGATGTTCAGTCTATAACTGGATTATTAATCATTATGTTTTCTTCTTTTAGACTTCTATCTGTCCTTTGTTTCCCCCTTTTCTTCCCTACACTTACCCCGTCCATTTGGGCTGGATGGGGCGGTATGCTTCGAGAGGAATTGCGGCTTCAGGTAAGAACTACCCTTCCTATTCCCCTTAGTAAACACGTTAGCACCCACCTGCATACACTTAGGCTACACATCATAAACTGCCGGCTACCCAGAACATCATGGCGCCTCCATTAGTCTCAATAGTCACACAGAACGTTAAAGGGCTAAACTCTCCTACCAAGCACTCTGTAGCACTGGCGTGGTTCAAAAAGATAAAAGCAGACATAGTCTTCGTCCAGGAGACCCACTTCCTTAAGGATTCCCCCCCTCTATTCTCTAACAAAGACTACCCTGTGGGATACTTCTCCCATAATACTAGGAAAACAGGCGGGAGGTAGATGGATAATAGTGACTGGCTTACTATTTAACAGGCCGTTAACACTGACTAACATTTATGTTCCTAACACAAAACAGACCAAATTCCTGAAAACACTCAAACATCATATACTCTCACCTGAAGGGACCTCTTGTTCTGGCAGGGGACTTTAACTTAGCATTTGACCCCACCTTGGACTGTTCGACGGGACGCAGCAGTGTTCCCCCTAAAACACTCACTGACACAGTGTCCCTCATTCAAACCCTGACTTTACTTGACACATGGAGACTGAAACACCCTTCCCAACGCACCTACACCTTTTACTCAAACCCACACAGAAACTACTCCCGCATAGATTATGTTTTAGCTGATCAATCTATATACGGCCAAATTCAGAATGCAGAAATCACCCCAACTAGTTGGTCCGATCACGCTATGGTGTCAATAACCCTTGAATGGTCAGAAGCCCCTCTATCCCCCTTTGTTTGGAGGTTAGACGAAGCGTTACTAAAAAATAAAATACTCTCCAAACACATAGCAGATACCGTTGAGGAGTACTTTAGAATTAATAACACAAATGACATCTCCCCCCACTCACTTTGGGAAGCACATAAATCGGTCCTGCGTGGAGAACTGATCAAACATAAAGCTTTACAGACAAAACACTTTAGAACACAAATCTCGACTATTCTGCATTCCATACGCACTCTAGAGAAACAACACCAAGAAGCACCCGCCGACCTCTCCCTTTCCGACCTCCTGAGGCAACACAGAAATGACTTAAATAGACTACTCTACAAGGAAGCCCAAACTAGGGCGATATATCTCAAAAAGACATCCCTGGCTAGGTCTAATAAGATAGGCCCCTCTCTAGCTAGAGTTCTTAAGGAGCGTAGGCTAAGCACGCATATTCATAAGATAGTGAACAACACGGGGAACAGTTTAGTAAGCAGCCCCTCAATAGTTGAGGAGTTTAAAAACTTCTATAGCAGTCTCTATAACCTACAAACCCCCCCAGCAACTGCAACGCCTTCAGCCACAGAACAGTACATACTAGATGCCTCTCTTCCCAGCATCCCTAAAGAACTATCAGAACTTCTAGATAGCCCCATTACACCTCAGGAAGTAACAACAGCCATAAATTCCCTCCCTTTACATAAAAGCCCAGGTCCAGACGGGTTCTCAAACGCCTACTATAAACAATATAAAAACCTGCTTATCCCCCATTTAACAACCTTATTTCAGTCTATAGATAAGGGAACAACATGGTCAGAGGGCTCCCTTGAGGCATACATATCAGTTATCCCTAAACCGGACAAGGACACCACTCAGGTGGGCAACTATAGACCAATATCTTTACTTAATACAGATATTAAGCTTTACTCAAAAATATTAGCGACCAGAATGAATAAAATCTTGCCACAGGTTATTCACACCGACCAATCTGGCTTTATCCCAAAAAGAGAAGCAAGGGACAACACCACAAGGGTCTTACACCTAATTGAGCAGTCTGGCCGGTCAAAAATACCTACCATCCTGATCTCAACCGATGCTGAGAAAGCATTTGACCGGCTGGACTGGGCCTTCTTGAGGCTTTGCCTAACCACTATTGGGATATGACCCATGATGCTTCGGAGGATCTTTAGCCTCTACTCCTGCCCGACCGCCAAGGTCAGGGCAAATAACACACTCTCTGACAGCTTTAGAATTAAAAATGGCACGAGACAGGGGTGTCCCCTGTCTCCTCTACTGTTTGCCGTATCCATTGAGATACTAGCGGCCCACATTCGGAGAAACTCACATATCACTGGCCCACAGTTAGGTCCCAACACGTATAAGCTCACTCTTTACGCTGACGACGTTCTCACCTTCTTAACGCATCCACATAAGTCCCTGCCACACTTATTGACAGAATTTGAGATATTTAGTGCCCACTCTAACTTCTCCATCAATGCTAGAAAATCTGAAATCCTTAATATTAACCTACCAAAAGAAAGCTTTGAGAATCTCAAAACCCTATGCTCATACACCTTACTTCAGGATAAACTCAAATACCTTGGAATTTATTTGGCCCCCTCTATTAACAAATTGTTTAAATTCAATTACATACCACTATTATACAAACTTAGGAAAGATTTTGACTCCTGGCAAGAGAAACCCCTGTCTTGGTGGGGAAGGATCCAGGCAGTTAAAATGACCACCTTGCCCCAAATCCTGTATCTACTTCAGGCTGCACCAATCCAACTGCCATTGCATTACCTGACTAAACTACAATCCATGATAAATTCCTTTATTTGGGGAAAGGTAAAACCCTGTATTAGTAAAAAGATCTTGACGAAACCTTTACGCAAGGGAGGCTTGGGGGTACCACTAATATCACATTACTATAAAGCTGTAGTTCTGCAAAAAATCCTAGAGTGGCATGATGTCACACACACAAAAGCATGGTCCTCTATAGATTCCTTCCTGTTGCGCTCACCCACTTTAGGGCCACTGTGCTGGATTAAACAAACATGTAGACCCACACTATCTAGAACCTCCCCCCTCTACGCTTACTACTTCCGTACATGGGATACTATCAGACTTAAGACTAAAGGCCTCATGACATACATCTCACCAATGACACCAATTCCGATAAATGCGGAATTCCACGGGGGGCTTATCCTGAACGAAGTGTACTCCCCTGATACAGGCCCAACCATACCATTCACTTACCTGACCGAGGGAGGAAAATTGAAACTCAGATCGCAGCTTATAGAACTAGTCGGTGGAACCTTCTCCCGATGGCTAAAATATGCTCAAATTACACACTTACTAGGCTCATCACCCCATAAACAAGATTTACTGAGGGATCTGACGAAATTCGAAAGACTCTGTCTAGAAGGGGTGATGCCCAGAGGTTCACTATCCATCACTAAAAGACTGTTAGATGACACCCTTACCCTACCCACATCCTCATATATCTCTAACTGGCAAACTGACTTAGGAATTTCTATACCCAAAGAGCAATGGGATAACATATGTTATAACTCTGCCAAGTCCTCCTCCTCCCCCAGAATATTGGAGCTTAACCACAAAGTCCTGTTTAGATGGTATCTTACCCCTGACAGGCTTAAACGAATATACCCTCAATCTAATGCCACATGCTGGAGAGGTTGCGGGTCTCCGGGCACAATGGCCCATATCTGGTGGCACTGCCCGAAACTACTCCCATTTTGGGAAGACATTACTCACAATTTGAAAACTATCATGGGAGAACAATTTGAACTGCCCCCAACCACAGCCCTTCTAAACTACAAACCAAAGAAAATATGTAAAATAAAATGGAAACTTCTACAATATAGCTTAAACGGAGCCAAATTACTTATTGCGCGCAAGTGGAAATCTGCCCAGATCCCAACTCAGCAGGAATGGCTGCATAGCACATCAGAACTACTAGAAATTGAAGAATACGCACACTTTAAGAATGGTAATCTTGACTTTTACCATAACATACAATTTTACTGGCAGACCCTCCTACACTCATAGATAGTTTAACAGACTCTGCAGCTCTGGGGTGGGCCGCCCCATCTGGATCAACTCTCCAACTTATCAAATTATTTAGCCTTCCCTTTCTCCTATTCTTCTTCGCCCTTTCCCTTTTCTATGTTCCCATCTCTCCTTTTGTTCCTCTTTCTTTTCTCTTTTTCTTTTTCCTTATTGTCTTAGCCCGTATGGGCACATGTTTTGAAATGTTATGGTTTCCATGCTGTTTATGTTTGTGAGGATTGCACTTTATCTGCGAGGATACCAGATGGAGAAGTAAATGCTATATCGAACTGTTGAAAAGCCAGGTAATGAGTGATATGTACCATCACTAACTTAAACGATCTACCCCTTTTCAGCACCGTACCTGCTAATATTACCTGATCCTGGGGGAGCTTCCCTGATCACTAGTTTCATCAAAGACTCTCTCTCAATGGACAATGCCCCCCCCCCTAACTGTCTGTGTAATACTGTTCACTCATACGATTTATCTGAGTATCTATACGTACGACATTATGGTTATTTTCATTGTAAGTGTAATCTTTTCTTACTCAATAAAAATGTTTAAAAAAAAATAAAAAATTAAAAAATAAATAAAACAACATACACACTATACAAAAGAGCAAATTAGGTACTGTTTTTTTTGTAGAAGGAAGCACACTTATTTTACTTTTATTTGCATGGTGCAGCTGGTCTCTTAAGGGATTAAAGGCCTACAGTTTGTTACCAGCAGAGAGGGAACCATTAACATAAATAACCATAACTTATAATAACTTATAACTATATTTAACTATTAAATAAAGACACAACACTTATCTTTATAGATTGGACCCCAGGCGCCTACCCAACGGAGGCAAGGGATAAGACGAAATAGGTTAATTAGCTTCAATATGACAGGATATATAAATATCACTTTATTATGACAGGGTTAAAAGTCATGGATCCATGCTTAAATACAGAATATAAAACATATAAAATAAAATATATAAAATAAAATAAAATAAAAAATAAAAACAAGATATGCAATAAATACAATAAACGGTACTGGCAAAAAAAAGGGGGGAATGATATCAGAGCTCTCTGTGGGATACTTTGTTTCCACAGATTTAAGTCCCAAACAATAAGTCCTAAAAGTAAACTAGTAGAGGTGGTTCAGTTTAGCCGTGAAGAAAACATAATCCTGTAGTGGAAAAGTATCCAGAGAAAGTTCCTCCTCAGTGAAAAAAACTTCCAAAAAATAAATAAATATATATATATATATATAAAAACCCATCCAAGTGAAAGATCTTTCCAAGTGAAAAATAATCCTTAGTGGAACCTAGTAGTAAAAAATCCAGTCGGTCTACGTGTTTCGGCTCGTAATAGGCCTTTATCAAGACTGAGTCTTGATAAAGGCCTATTACGGGTTGAAACGCATAGACCGACTGGATTTTTTACTACTAGGTTCCACTAAGGATTATTTTTCACTTGGAAAGATCTTTCACTTGGATAAGTTTTTATATATATATATATATATATATATATATATATTTATATTTTTTATTTTTGGAAGTTTTTTTCACTGAGGAGGAATTTTCTCTGGATACTTTTCCACTACAGGATTATGGTTTTTTCACGGCTAAACTGAACCACCTCTACTAGTTTACTTTTAGGACTTATTGTTTGGGACTTAAATCTGTGGGAACAAAGTATCCCACAGAGAGCTCTGATATCATTCCCCCGTTTTTTTTTGCCAGTACCGTTTATTGTATTTATTGCATATCTTGTTTTTATTTTATTTTTTATTTTATTTTATATATTTTATTTTATATGTTTTATATTCTGTATTTAAGCATGGATCCATGACTTTTAACCCTGTCATAATAAAGTGATATTTATACCCTGTCATATTGAAGCTAATTAACCTATTTCATCTTATCCCTTGCCTCCGTTGGGTAGGTGCCTGGGGTCCAATCTATATTGTCTATTACCCCCTCCGGTGGCTGCTAGGTACCATCATCCCCAGGCCATAGGGATCTTTAGTTGGCGCTTGTCCCTATTCTTTTCCTAACAACACTTATCTTTGTGGGTACATTTTCAACCGTCATAGGTTAAAATTGTTTATTGAAAGCAGTAAACATAAAACTTAGGAGCCGACAAGGCTAGGCTGGCAGCAAGCAAGAGCTGGCTAACCCAGCGCTACTTGAGGTCAATGGCCCTAAACGGAGACTGCAGGAGAGGTGAGGGTCCCCTCTGCCCTGGGAGATGCTACTGAGGGATGCGAGCTGATGGACCCACCCACAAGGGGAAGGAGGGGCACCCCATGTGCACCTGAGGCTATCCGCCCCTCCCACTTTTAGATTGGACATCACTCTCCCCGTTCACCCTCTCCCATGCAACAGGGTCACGACCTCCCGCAGTCAGGGTGCAAAGGTTCTCCCCCTATGAGGGTAACTGCTACCCGGCCGCTTGAACCGAGTAAACAGAATTAGGGAGAATCATAGATTACTGCTATGGTCTTACTGAGCTTAGATTGACTAATCATAACTATGCCATAGCTGCCAATTGGATATAGATTGCGGGCCGCCATAACTAGGGAAGGGAGGGAGGGGAAACGTCTCTTTTTCAGGATACCAGTAGAAGAGGGAAAGGGAACTGAAAGCTGCACTTTTTAAAGGCTCCTCCCCAAACTTGCAACAATGTTGCACTAGCTTCACTACCCAGCCATCTACTCCTATCTCACTCCCTACAGCCTTAACCCTTAGGTTGCTACAGTCCTATGCTGGTCCTTACACTGCCTTAAGGGATTAAAAGCCTACAGTTCGTTACCAGCAGAGAGGGAACCATTAACATAAATAACCATAACTTATAATAACTTATAACTATATTTAATTATTAAATAAAGACACAATACTTATCTTTGTGGGTAAATTGTCAACCGTCACAGGTTAAAATTGTTTATTGAAAACAGTAAACATAAAACTTAGGAGCCGACAAGGCTAGGCTGGCGGCAAGCAAGAGCTGGATAACCCGGCGCTACTGGATGTAAGTAGCCCTAAACAGAGACTGCAGCAGAGGGGAGGGTCCCCTCTGCCCTGGGAGATTCTACTGAGGGATGCAAGCTGATGGACCCACCCACAAGGGAAGGAGAGGCACCCCATGTGCACCTGAGGCTATCCGCCCCTCCCACTTTTAGATTGGCCATCACTCCCCCCGTTCACCCTCTCCCACGCAACAGGGCCGCAACCTCCAGCCACAAGATAACATCTCAGATGGTATACTTGCCGCCACCACTAAACACCACAACCTGACTTACAGGAAGGGAATAACTGACCTTCGAATATTACTAATAAATATATCTAAGGCTATGTTCTCTAAATGTACCTTATACTTCCTATAATTCTCAGTCTTGTCAGCCGATAAGGCCTTGTGTCTAACCACAGAACTTCCCTGCTCTGTGACGGTCCTGCCAATAGTTGAGTTAATCTTCTTCCTAACCCTGTAAGCTGCACTATGGGAGGACATATGTCTCCATTCCAGTCTTGGGATAATGTTAGACCAACCCAGGACAACATTGGGGATCCTGGTTCTTATACAAGCTATGTCTGCCTGCATGATCTTAATAAACTGCAGAACTGGAAGGGCACCTAAATCGTTCCCCCCTAAGTGCAGGATGATAATATGAGGTTTCCCCCATCGAACCAGGGCCTCAGACAGAAGGGAGGGGAGTCTAGGCCAGCACATATCCCTTTCACCCAACCACCTAACTCATGCTTTGGCAGGGGAAAACCTAATACTCTGACCACCGGGGAAGGACAAGCACCGGATCGATGCCCAGTGCCCCACGATCTAAATCCTTGTAGTGCCTTGGGATACTCCTGAAAAACAAAGAAAGTTAGTAACTGTGACTGGACAAAAGGAACATTTAAACGAGTGGCTGAACATAAGACCTGTATTTGTTGGAGCGCCACCTGCCTAAGCACTTAATGGAGTCTACAGAAGCCCCCAATATTGCTGCATTAGAGACTGCACCAATCCGAAAGGAATGCGGAGCTATTTTAGAAGCATCAAAACCCGCCGCAGAAGCAGCGCGAGCCAGGATTCTATGAAACTGGTAAATGGATAATGAGGAGCCATTTTCATGAATGAGAAAGGGGCCTTTGACTGAGGGGCGGACGGCTAAATATTGGTTTACTAATTTTACCGGGCAGCAATTACCAGGCATTTTGGAAATAGTCAACCATATCCCCCTGCCTTGTTGGTCAGTTTTGGAATGAGGAAGGAAAAGCAAAATTGAGTCGGGGGAGGCTTTAATATGCTGGAGTTGAATGCCCTTGCTATTGCACTGCCTAGATGGAGAAACCAGCTTGCCTATGCGAAGGGCAGCGGAGTATGCTAAGACAAAAGCAGACCGGAATAGAAGGAGCTTGTATGGAGAGGAACACACTGCTTCCAAGACCGAGACCAGCTTCTCCAAGCGGTCCTGGGTAATGGGCTCACGGGTATCTTTGTGTTGTGGCTGTGAACGGCCCCAAACTTTAACCACTTTTTGCACAAAAATGAATTAGTGGGATCAGGTAGTGCAAGTGTCCGGTAGAAAAAGGCGAGAGCAGCTAGGCGAGCCTGAATGGCACTGAGGCGTGCCCCATCAGACCACAAACTCACCAGCCAATTACAAGTGACTTGAGAAGCTGCAGCCGCCTCCACCTTCTGTTCATGGCAAAAGGATTCCCATTTCCTCCGCGACCTAACATAAGAGCACTAGGTGGATGGGGCTAATGACGCCCAGACTAATGGGAGCAGGGATATCCAGGATTCAGAAGCTGCCAAAGGAAACCGGGACAAGGTAAGTCTAGTCTAGCAGCGCAAGGGGCAAGACGCCTAAAGGTCGCCCAATCAAATCTGGAAAGAGAATCAGCAATTACATTGTTCACCCCAGGGACGTGCTGCGCCTGAAACTGAATGTTAAGTATCGTAACAAACAAACCACTGCGGCACCTGTTCACTGATGTGGCAGGGTCTGGAGGCTACGGGGCGTACTTTCAGGGTGGCTGGAGCACGGGCCCTTGGCCTGATGATTGGAGGGCCCGAGGGTTAACCCGCAATCTCATGCTCCTGGAATTGTTCCCAATAGTCAATAGTTCTGGCCATTGAGCTCTGGGGAAAACAGTTTTAAAACAAAAGTGTTATCTTCTGGACGGATAACCAAAGTGTCGTGCATGCGATTAATAGACTGTCCCAAGCAAATTGACTCTTATTTCAGGGATTGTATAGAGTAATATAGAAAAAAAAGGAAGCGGTCCCAAAATGGTATGCTAAAAAAAGAGATTAATTTATTAAACAATTAAAACAGCGTAGAATACAAAATTAAAAGTGTGAAGAGAAAGGTCTAACGTGTTTCGGCTAGCTGTTGCCGTATTCATAGACCATATCCTATAACCACAATGACTGCTGTTATATAGATCTATAGTTAATTAGTTAATTAGTTCTACCTGTTAGACTTAACTACTTACATGCTGACAACTGAAATGTAGATAAGGCTAATATGACAGAAGACTACTATGCGCATTGGGGGATATATAATTCAAATACAGAGATAATTTAGAGAAACCTTAACTCCTACACAGTTCAAAGCAGTCCATTACCTAGAACTAAAATATAGAGATAGAATATTATGAAAAACATTCATATATGTAGCTGTATGGACAAACATATTTTTTACACATATATATAAATATACAATGCATACAGACCTAAGATTTGGTGAAAGATATCTGCATATGGTTCATTTTAAACAGTGCTCTCTCTTTATCCAATATACAGTGCACAAAGACCCAAAATTTGGTGTAAGATATCTGCATATGGTTCATTTTAAACAGTGTTTTCTCTTTGACAAATAGAGAAGAATAATACTTATTTAGTTCTTACAAACCAATCCTGAAACTTATAATCAAAAATATGATTGATACTACAGTACATATATCTAAATGGATATCTATGTATAGCTTTTGGTGACTTTATTACTCCCACAAGTTTACAAGGTCATATTCAGATTTATACCCCATAGGGACCTGTGTTCTCAATTTAAATATCCAATAGACCTCTTGCCTGCCCAAAACTTGGGATCTATCTCCACCTCTATTTGGGGTTTTAACAGCTTCTATAATATTCCAGCTAAAGGATTTGACAGATTGGTTATGCTCAAAAATAAAATGTCTACTCAATTCTGAGCATGGTACTTTATTTCTAATATCACCCAAATGCTCTCTTATACGCGTTCTCACATCACGTGTCGTGAGACCCACGTATTGACCTTTGCAAAGTTTGCATTCAGCTAGATAAATTACAAAGCATGAGCTGCAGTTAACGCATCCCTGTACATTGAAGGTCTCTCCTATTACATGTGATGTAAAGGTATTGGTTACATTGTGATACTCACAGGCTTTACAGCGACTACTGCCGCATTTAAAACTGCCACTATGTTTCAGCCATGAGCTATCATCTCTGCTTCTTTTAGTTCTAAGCATACTGGGTGATAGCACATTAGCCAGTGTACTATTCTTAGAATAAACAAATTTGCAACCATCACTTATAATATCTTTCAATATTTCATCTCCATATAAGATGGGAAGATATTTTTTTACGATACTACAGATATCATTATATTGATTAGAATATTTAGTGATAAATATGGGCCTGGTGTCTACATTCTTTACTTTTTTAGATTGTAATAAATCCTCTCTCTTATAGTTATCAACCTCTTTTTTAATTCTCAAAACTTTATTTTTCTGATAGCCTCTTTCTGTCAGACGCTCAACTAGATTTTCACTTTCCTTTAAATAATCTGTTTCCCTTGAGCAATTTCTTTTTACTCGCATCATCTGACCTTTAATCATGCCCTTAAATACGTGTCTGGGGTGGCTACTGGTGGCGTGTAATAAAGCATTACATGCAATGGGTTTTTGAAACAAGGTGGTATTTACACAGCTGTTGACAGTTTCTCCCCTTAATACAATATCCAAAAGGTTAATTTGTTCTCTATGCCACTCTTTAGTGAATTTCAGACCCATAAAGTTAGTATTAAGGTAGTCCACAAACCTATCTGCTTCATTCTCATTACCTTCCCATATCAGTATAAGATCATCAATGAATCTTTTATATTGAATTATATGCTTATTAAAGGGGTTATTATCACTGTAAATATATGTTTCCTCAAACCATCCCATTACCAGGTTTGCATATGAGGGCGCAAAACGTGCCCCCATAGCAGACCCTTGTTGTTGCACATAATGATCATTTTCAAAGATAAAACTATTGTGCTGAAGAAGAAATTCTATTACCTTCAGGTAGCCTGATGAAACAGCCCTGTGGTGGCTGAGAAACGCGTCGCTTGATTTTAAATAAAGTACTTTTTATTATACACTTGCTACTACTCTTGTCCTAACTTGTGGGGGCAGATTTTTATCGTTTGCTGGATTTTTATATTCCAATTGGGATTACCTTCATCCTGCTGGCTTCAATCCGCAGTCCACTGGACGGCTGAGAGGTCCCAGTAATGCTGATATTGCACCTGGTGGTGCTCCGCTTCTTGTAAGTGCAACTTTTAAAACATTCTATCTTCCTGGCCTAAACGGTACTGGGCTATGTTTTTGTGCCTTCTTCCCTTTCCAGGACTTCACCAATAGGCCATCCCAAGGATCATCTGGTCTCGGACCTCTAGCTGGATGTAACGTGAGCTGGACCACATATATAGTTCCAGTCTGCCACAATAGCACCATAAGGGTGCGCCTCACTTGTGAGTATATTTCTATTTTGTTGGACCTGTGTGTTCTGGTGCCTGACGTTACTAGGCCATGCTTGGCGCCTCTGTTCCTTTTCTCTTTCTATACCTTCAGCACATATAGTTTAAAGTCATCATTCATTTTGGTGTCCCTATCCAGGTAATACTGTACAGGCCTGTGGTATGTGGAATAGATGAATATAATGAGATGGAGTCTATCGTCAACCAACTATATTTCTTATACCATCTATGCTCTCCAAAAATATTTAGGACATGAGTAGTATCTCTTGTATAGCTACTTAATCCAAGAACATAGGGCTGTAGTATATCATCCACCCATTCTGATAGGTGTTCCAGTAGGGAACCATTGCCGGACACAATCGGTCTACCCTTTATATCATTTAATCCTTTATGTGTCTTAGGTAGATGATAAAACACAGCTGTTCTCGGGTGTTCCACATACAAATAGTCAAATGTTGATTTGTCAATAAAACCATATCTCCTGCCTTCATTAAGAAGTTTAAGTAGTTGTCTCTGAAAGTCAAAACGTGGATTAGAGGAGACTTTCTTGTAGACATTAGTGTCTTCCAATTGCCTCTTAGCTTCTCCTATATACCATGTCTTATCACAGACAACTACACTGCTGCCCTTATCGGCTCTCTTAATAACAATGTTTTCATTTTGCTCAAGGGTTCTTAGGGCATCTCTTTCCTTTTTAGTTAGATTATTAATAGTACGTGTCTTAGATTCATTAAGTGTGGTCAGATCCTCAACCACTCTCTTCTGAAATAGCTCCAGTTGTTTACCCCTAGATTGTAAGGGGTAAAAACTGGATCTACATTTATAGCCATCATTTTTATTTTTATTTACTTGGTTCTCATCTTCTATGTAGCTTTCCCCTTCCATTAACAGCTGTTCTAGATCTTTGTATGCACAAACATCTTTGAAACTCATAGTGCTGATTGCATTACTAGCTGTGGTGTTAACAGGAGTTTCATTAGTTTCTCTATTCTCTCAGTGTCTTTATAAAAATGTTTTTTTAGAGTTAATGACCTTACAGATTTGTTTATATCCAAAATAGTCTGAAAGAGACCGAAATCTTTAGATGGGCAAAAATCAAGCCCATAGCTTAGAACTCTTTCTTCGGTCTCACTCAGACAATATGTGGATATGTTTATCACTGTATTTAGACATACTTGCGATTGTGTTTGTTTTCCCTCAAGGGGTATCTTTCCTGTTTTTTCTCCATATTTCTTTGATCTTTCAGAATTGTTTGTGGACCCCCTCCTTTTATGGTCTTGGGGCCCCCTTGAAAACCCTCAGCCTGTCCTTTATCTTTAGGTCTAGTACTTTGTTCTGTAGAATTTACTTGAACACTCTCTGAGCTTGTACTTGCAATGGGTGTTTCTGTGTTAGTTACTGTTTCCTGCTCTCTAACATCAAATTCTTCTGATCTGGTTTCCCAGTCCGAAGCTGAACTACCATCTGAGACAGAGAAATCAGTACCTGAAGCAGAACCCTCCTCATCAGTATATTCCTGCCTATCCATGGCAAAACTAACTTTCTTTCTAATTCGCCTATTTCTTTTGTGATGTGATTTTCCTGAGTCATTAGCTTCATTCTTAGCCTGATTTGTCTTGTTATCAGAAGGTAATGTTTTGTTAACACTATTCTTTGCAGTACGCATAACTCTCCTAAACTTTCTGCGCCATATATAAACAGTTTTATTTGCATAGTCCTTACTATCCCTTTGGTACTTAACATATTTAGTTTTCATAATATTCTGTTTAGTGGCTTCTATAGTCTCATGGAGTATGGTATCAAATTTTGCATATTTTCCATCATCCTTATATTTATACATTTCATTTTGCAAAGTACAGATCTCATCCTTTAACTTCTGCAATTGAGCAGATTTATGCTTAATCAAAAGTCCCATTAATCTAATGGAGCACTCAGTTAAGATATCATTCCATTCCATAATAAATTCCTGGTTGTCCGTTTCAATTGTAGGGAACTTTTGCAGTCTAAGACCGCGCGGTATCATCCCTTTATTGATGTATCTGGTCAATGTCCAGTTATCCATGCGCAGTCTTAATTCTTTTAATTTATAATCCTCCAGCATGGCAAACAAATCCCAAAGTTTAGCTTTTTTAATGCAGACTTTAGAGAGGTCTTCCAATTCAATATTGTCTAAGTCCCAGTCATCCTCTGTACATAATGAATAGTAGTGTGTGTCAATAACAGCCTCCATTTCAGCACAGCAAAGGAAAAGTCACTAAATAAATTTCTATTCAATGTATAGGTTTGAGCAAATATATGTCATATATTGGCTGATCGGAACAGCCAATAGAATGCAAGCTCAATCTGATTGGCTGATTGGATCAGCCAATCGGATTGAACTTGAATCTGATTGGCTGATTCCATCAGCCAATCAGAATTTTCCTACCTTAATTCCGATTGGCTGATAGAATCCTATCAGCCAATCGGAATTCGAGGGACACCATCTTGGATGACGTCCCTTAAAGGAACCTTCATTCGTCGGGAGTTCGTCGTGGAGGAAGGATGTTCCGCGTCGGCGGGATGAAGATGGATCCGGAAGAAAGAAGATTGAAGATGCCGCTTGATAGAAGACTTCAGCCGGATGATGGACCTCTTCAGCCCCCGCTTGGATGAAGACTTTAGCCGGATGATGGACCTCTTCAGCTCCCGCTTGGATGAAGACTTCAGCCGGATGATGGACCTCTTCACCACCCACTTGGATGAAGACATCGCCCGGATAGGAGGAAGAATTCGGACCCTCTTCTGGACGGATCGGTGATACCCGGCGTGGTGAAGACAAGGTAGGAAGATCTTCAGGGGCTTAGTGTTAGGTTTATTTAAGGGGTGTTTGGGTTACATTAGGGGTATGTGTGTGGTGGGTTGTAATGTTGGGGGGGGGTATTGTATGTTTTTTTTACAGGCAAAAGAGCAGAATTCTTTGGAGCATGCCCCGCAAAAGGCCCTTTTAAGGGCTGGTAAGGTAAAAGAGCTTTTCAAATTTTATTTTAGAATAGGGTAGGGCATTTTTTTTATTTTGGGTGGCTTTGTTATTTTATTAGGGGGCTTAGAGTAGGTGTAATTAGCTTAAAATTGTTGTAATATTTTTATAATGCTTGTAAATTATTTTTTTATTTTTTGTAACTAAGTTCTTTTTTTATTTTTTGTACTTTAGTTAGTGTATTTATTTGTATTTATTTGTAGGTATTTGTATTTAATTTATTTATTGATAGTGTAGTGTTAGGTTTAATTGTAGATAATTGTAGGTAGTTTATTTAATTAATTTATTGATAGTGTAGTGTTAGGTTTAATTGTAACTTAGGTAAGGATTTATTTTACAGGTACTTTTGTAATTATTTTAACTAGGTAGCTATTAAATAGTTATTAACTATTTAATAGCTATTGTACCTGGTTAAAATAAATACAAAGTTGCCTGTAAAATAAATATTAATCCTAAAATAGCTACAATATAATTATTATTTATATTGTAGCTATATTAGGGTTTATTTTACAGGTAAGTATTTAGCTTTAAATAGGATTAATTTATTTAATAAGATTTATTTTATTTCGTTAGATGAAAATTATATTTAACTTAGGGGGGTGTTAGGGTTAGGGTTAGACTTAGCTTTAGGGGTTAATACATTTATTAGAGTAGCGGTGAGGTCCGGTCGGCAGATTAGGGGTTAATAATTGTAGGTAAGGTAGCGGCGACATTGGGGGGGGGGCAGATTAGGGGGTAATAAATATAATATAGGGGTCGGCAGGGGTTAGGGGCAGCAGATTAGGGGTTCATAGGGATAACGTAGGTTGCGGCGGTGTACGGAGCGGCAGATTAGGGGTTAATAATAATATGCAGGGGTCAGCGATAGCGGGGGGCGGCAGATTAGGGGTTAATAAGTGTAAGATTAGGGGTGTTTAGACTCGGGGTACATGTTAGGGTGTTAGGTGCAGACTTAGGAAGTGTTTCCCCATAGGAAACAATGGGGCTGCGTTTGGAGCTGAATGCTGCTTTTTTGCAGGTGTTACGTTTTTTTTCAGCTCAAACGGCCACATTGTTTCCTATGGGGATATCGTGCATGAGCACGTTTTTGAAGTTGGCCGCGTCCGTAAGCACCGCTGGTATTGAGAGTTGCAGTGGCGGTAAATTATGCTCTACGCTCCCTTTTTGGAGCCTAACGCAGACCTTCTGAGAACTCTAAATACCAGCGGTATTTAAAAGGTGCGGGGGAAAAAAAGCACGTGTAGCTAACACACCCCTTTGGCCGCAGAACTCTAAATCTAGCCGTTTGTTTCTCAGGAGGGAGAAATTACGGTGATTAGTTGCGGTTACGGATATATACACTTAATGATATCACTAGATGTACCTAGTGTTTACAACAAAGGGATATTTGCCTATGTGGGTTTCATTAGAGTACTCATCCCTTACACAAGATAGTTGCACTTGACGCAATCATTAGTAGTTGCAGAAAAAAATAGCAAGCAGTATTAGCAATTGGTAAAAACAACTTGCAATTAAAAATACACTCGATATATCTATAAATTTGAATACTTTTTTTTTTTAGATTTTTTTTTTAAAGGTTATGTATAGAAGATTAGCTTTCTGCTAGTGGTTATGGACGTTTTAATGTCATGTTTACATATTTTATGGGAAAAAAGTGATAATACATTAGGAGTACTTCTAAGCCTTCTTTCTATTAGATTCCGAAAGATTCTACTATTATGAGTTGTTTCATATCACGGTAGGCAAATGTGGTTACAGATATAAACAACCATCTCAGATCATAATACAGTTAAAATATCACCAGATCTATCTAAAGTTAAAGGTTAAAATGGAGGGTATATTTGTCTGTGGAAGCTCCCTCATTGGTTAAGGTTCTCATCATACCTAAAGACTGGTTGCGATTACAGTTAAGGTTGTTGGGGAAAATAAATCTAGCATTGATAGCAATTAATAGTTAATAATGACGGATCCACTTGTAGTTTTAAAACATCATTCTATAAATATACGCTTGGTGCGCTTGTGTTTGGAATAAGATTCCGAGTCCTAGAAATACATACTTAGCCTGATCCTATATTTGAATTATTGTGATCCATTCTAAGTGCACCTTAATTTCCTTAGTGTCTAGATATGTATATTAGGACATGTTACGAATTATACTGTAACCCGTGTATGCATATTTGGTTCCCATGGGTGTCTGTACTAAACGATCTAAAATATATATTACACTGGACCTTCACCATGTCTATTGTAATAATATCTACAAGTATAGTGGGGGATGTTTTTAGTCACCTTTACATTCCGGATACTCAGCCATTTTCTCGGAGTAAGCTTGAACCAATACGTTAAAGTATATCATGTGCTTGTGTTAACATACCATTCTAGTTTACCTAGTTAGATATTACTCACCTAGATAGCACTATCACGAATGTTAAGATCGTATTTTTAAAAAGAGATAACAATATTTGTGAGAAATAAATAACCTATAACGATATATGCATATAAAATCTAAAAGGGTACATTTAAGCTTAAGCTTAAAACAGGACTTATATTTCTCAGCTATTTAAATGTACAAAAATGCATGCATTGATAATGAACTAATCAATTGGATCTTAAAGCTACCTCAAGATCAAAATTCTTAACATACTGGTATGTTTCACATATAGGCTGCTACGTCTATATCTATATTCATTCCTAATGGATGTAGGGTTTTAAGTTTGTATATCCATTTTGTTTATAATTTTCTAAGTTCGAGGTCTCTATTTGTTTTTTTAGGGGGTACCCAGTCTATTACTTGAATTTTGAGTGAATCAGGGTTACTAATCAAAAAGTTTCTTTGATGTTATATATGTGTTCATTGGCCCTGCGTATAATTTTCCGTTTGGTGCGGCCCACATATAGTAGGCCACACCCACGCTCTAAAAGGTAGACCACATACGTGGAATCACAGTTACTTCTAAAAATTATATTAAAAGTTTCAGATGAATCTGAATTTGTGAATGTGGGGGATCTGTTGATGTGCTTGCACATATTACACCTAGATTTCCTACACTTCATGGTGCCCTTCTATTTTGTTAGCCAATTACTCTTTGGATTAATGTCTTATTTGTCTTGTTTTATTATTTTTCTATTTCTATTTCTTAATTTGCTGGGTGCCAATAGGTTCTTAAGGTTTCTTCCCTTTTTATACGTAAAATATGGTTTGTTATTTAGCTATGGCCCCAGAAGGGGATCTGCTTTTAGGAGTGGCCAATGTTTGTTAAAAAATCTTTCTAGTGTTCTAGACCCTTCATTGTTAAAAAGTGGATGTGATTGGTTTGCATTCGCCATTTCGACAGTTTATCCTTGATTTTATCAACACCTTTATCATGTGGTATACATGTGTAAAGGGCCGCTACATTATAGGTTACCCAGTAGAAATCTTTATCCCATGTTATACCTTCAAATTCCTTTGTTACTGCCGTTGTGTCTTTTAAATATGCATTCGTTTTTTTTACTATAGGTTGTAGATAATAGTCTACATATTTAGTAATATTATTGCATATAGACCTTATCCCTGAGACTATTGGTCTTCCTGGGGGGTTGATAGGGTCTTTGTGCACTTTTGGAAGGTGATAAAAGGTGGATATGTTGGGCTGTGGTGTATATAAACATTTATATTCATTATTGTTTAAAATGCCCTCAGATTTGGCTGTAATTAACATTTTATTTAACTCTTTAATTAAATCCTCTGTGGGGTCTTTACTTAATGTCTTATATGTATATATAACATTTAAAAGATTCATGGCTTCTAATAAATATAAAGTCTTCCCTTGTATCACTATACCCCCACATTTGTCGGCGGGGCGTATCACAATACCTTCATTGTTTATTAGCTTTTTAAGTGATTTTCTTTCTAAGATTGATAAACTGTTGTTATATTTGTTTAAAAACTTTTCTTCTTTTGAAAAGTGCTCCTCTATATCTTTAAGAACTAAATTAGAAAACATGGATATCTGTTCCCCCTGTGCTTCTACAGGGTAGAATGTAGACTTCTCTTTAAAATTAGAGTGGTGAATTTCAGGTTCTACTTCATACTGGGACAAATTCAAAAGTGCATTTATATCATTATTAGAAAGTACATTTGTTTCATTATCTATATTGACCATTATACTATTGTTTACTCCCTCCTTGATTTATTACAACCTTCATTGAAGGATCTAGAACACTAGAAATAATTTTAAACAAACATTGGCCACTCCTAAAAGTAGATCCCCTTCTGGGGCCATATCTAAATAACAAACCAGATTTTACATATAAAAAGGGAAGAAACCTTAAGAACTTATTGGAAATAAGCAAATTAAGAAATAGAAAAACAATAAAAGACAAAGACATTAATCTGAAGAGTAATTGGCTAACAGAATGGAAGGGCACCATGAAGTGTGCGAAATCTAGGTGTAATATGTGCAAGCACATCAACAGATACACCACATTTGCAAATTCAGATTCATCTGAAACTTTTAATATAACTTTTAGATAAGTAACTGTGATTCCACGTATGTGGTCTACCTTTTAGAGTGTGGGTGTGGCTTACTATATGTGGGCTGCACCAAATGGAAAATTAGATGTAGGGCCAATGAACACATATATAACATCAAAGAAAAAATTCTAAAACATAGTGTCTCAAAACATTTTTTAGATCACTATGGCAGTAACCCTGATTCACTCAAAATTCAAGTAATAGACTGGGCACCCCCTAAAAAAACAAATAGACTCCTTGAACTTAGAAAATTAGAAACAAAATGGATATACAAACTTAAAACTCTACATCCATTAGGTATGAATATAGATATAGACGTAGCAGCCTATATGTGAAACATACCAGTATGTTAAGAATTTTGATCTTGAGGTAGCTTTAAGATCCAATTGATTAGCTTATTATCAATGCATGCATTTTTGCACATTTAAATAGCTGAGAATTATGAGCCCTGTTTTAAGCTTAAGCTTAAATGTACAATAGAAAACGTGAAGGTCCAGTGTAATATACATTTTAAATCGTTTAGTACAGATGCCCATAGGAGCCAAATATGCGTACACGGGTTACAGTATAATTCGTAACATGTCCTAATATACATATCTAGACACTAGGGGAATCAAGGTGCACTTAGAATGGAGCACAATTATTCAAATATAGGATCAGGCAAAGTATGTATATCTAGGACACGGAATCTTATTCCAAACACAAGCAGACCAAGAGTAAATTTATAGAATGATGTTTTAAAACTACAAGTGGATCCGTCATGATTAACTATTATTGCTATCAATTCTAGATTTATTTTCCCCAGCAACCTCAACTGATTACTGTAATCGCAACCAGTCTTTAGGTAAGATGAGAACCTTAACCAATGAAGGAGCCTCCATAGGCAAACATACCCTTCCACTTTAACCTTTAACTTTAGATAGATCTGGTGATATTTTAACTGTATGATGATCTGAGATGGTTGTTTGTATCTGTAACCACATTTGCCTACCGTTATAAGAAACAACTCATAATAGTAGAATCTTTTGGAATCTCATAGATAGAAGGCTTAGAAGAACTCCTAATGGATTATCCCTTTTTTCCATAAGAAATATGTAAACATGATATTAAAATGGGCGTAACCACTAGCAGAAAGCTAATCTTCTATACATAACCTTTCAAAATAAATCTTAAATATAGTTTATTCAAATTTTTAGATATATCGAATGTATTTTTAATTGCAAGTTGTTGTTACCAATTGCTAATACTGCTTGTTAGTTTTTCCTGCAACTACAAATGATTTTGGCAAGTGCAACTATCCTGTGTAAGGGATGAGTACTCTAATGAAAAAAATATCCCTTTGTTGAAAACACTAGGTACATCCAGGGATATCATTAAGTGTATATATCCGTAACCGCAACTAATCACCGTAATTCATAAGTAGCCCTACTGAGAAACAAACATTTCAAAGTTATTTTAACTCACTCTTGCAATGAATTTTAGATGCATCAAGCAATGTTTTAATTGTAAGTTAAAATGAGAATATATGTTATTATGTATCTTTTTGTAATATTGTTGTAACCACATTGAACAAACTTTGTAACCAATAGAAGAGCCGTAAAGGCAACACACCCCACGCAATCTGATGGTGTGTCACACGCTTCTGTTTAAATCTGGAAGGGTGCGCTTATGAGTGTGGAGTGCCGAATTAGGCAGGGAGCACAGTAAGTGCCAGGGACAATGGGAAAGGAGGAGACGCAGCAGCAGCTGCCCACTCCCAGGGGGGAGGGGGGAGCTGTGTGCAAAACAGGGAAAGGAGAGGGGGGGAGTAGTAGGGGGAGGAATAGGCCAGGGGAGGGTTCAAGAGAGGGGGGAAGGAAGGCATAAAAGGGCTTACCTTGGGCTGTGGCATCAGTCTCAAAAAAATTTCTTTGTGTTGCAGAGGTGTGGAGCTTGAAGCTGTTGCAGGGCCTGTGAGCTTGAAGCTGTTGCAGGGCCATGGAGCAGGAAAAAGGGAAAGGGCGGTGAGAGTATGGATAGTGGGACACTCCTACATACACTGGGCAGCAGTCAAAGCGGCAAAGGATAATTATCAACAATTGGGCTTCCACCTTAGCAAAGCATCAATAAGATGGCTATGGAGGAGAGGCATGAGATGGGAGCACCTGACGCAAACGATTAACCAGGCTGAGGCAAGGTGGGGGGACCCAGACATCATAGTAATACACTTGGGGGGAACGACATAGGATATTGGCAGAATATAGATGCGATCACAGCCATTAAGTCACATTTATAGTGGCTTACCACTAAATGGAAACACATTAGACTAGTGTGGTCCCCCATAATTTCAAGGCAGACCTGGGGTGGAGTAGAGTCACAGAGAGGAGCCTTCAGGGCAAGGAAAAAAATTAATAGCGCGATTAAAAAATTTATCATGACCCTGCACGGGCCAGAAAGGCACAGATGGGCAGCACATGGCAGAATAAAGGCGGATTGCGCGGAACTGTACAGGCCGGATGGGGTACACTTATCGAATGACGGTTTAGATATCTTTCTGGAAGATATAAAGGTCACATTGCAGAGCATGGTAAGTAGAGGTCACAGTAGACAAGGTTAGGAATAGGGTGATGAGGTGGCGGCAAAAGAGTCCCCTCTTTTTGTGGCCAAAAGAGTCCCCTCTTTTTGTTGAGGGTTATTGGTGGTGGTAATTTGTGGCCAGTATTGGTGCACGGTTTGACCGAGTAACGCACAGGGCGTAAGTGGAACGATAGGCCTATGACCCCGACGGGCGAGCCGGTATAACACTTCCACATGGGCAATGGAGCGTCTGGTGTGGTGTAAGTTAAGCACATAATGGGCTGGCTGGGGGAGCGCGGGCTCCCTCCATGTTTGAGAACAATTCAATCTTAATTGTTAAGTCCACCGCAATTTAATGGGGTTTAGTTAGGGGACTCATTGCTGTGACCGTGTTGGGATTTTCTACGAGTCACCTTGACTCACATGTGCCAAGGACCACAAATAATTGCTAGAGTTTTCTTTTTAAACAATAACAATTATGAGTAGAATGTCCCTTTAATTCCCCATACTCATATAATTGTAAATACCACCTTAAATTCCACAGTCCTATGTATATTAGTGGAACTACTGTTGGCTCTAATATGCACACAATATACATTATGTATTAATACAGTGATTTAGCATTAACATATCTATCAAGTATATTAGACTTGTAGAATACTTATGAATATATCCTCATGATGTAGCATTAACATCATTCATTTTTCTATGTTTGAGATAAATACACAAAGCAGTAATCCATTTTAAATTGGGAGATATCCGCTATGGAATACACAAAGCAGTAATCCACCTTAAAACCTGAGATGTCTGCTATTAGAATGTCCCAATAATCTGATTGGTTAACAATTTTATCGACAGAAACGGTATCCAATCAGAATCAAACGGAGGCGGAACTTCCGGTATCAATAGGACTTATTTTCCCATTTGATAAAGCCCAGAGGGGCGAAACGCGTCAGTGGGTGGTGGGAGCTTATGGGGGCTCCCTTTTAATTATGAGGGAAAAGCTTTCATAACTAAAAATATTTAAGTGTGATGTATGCAACTTCATAGCTACACAAAAGCTGACTTGAAGTTTTCGTAATATAATATATAGAAGCACATTGTAATTGATATACTAATTAATCACTTGTATGCTGACTGCCTACCACGATAATGAATGTAGCTGCTGCAAGCAGCTTCTTAGCAACACAAATTGACCTATGTATAATGCAACACAAGCTGATTTATAAGGCACCCACTTGTTTGCTAACTACCTATAACGGTTGTAACTAAGCTGCCATTAACAACTGCGTAGCCCTATTAGTTGATGAGAGGTTTTTCTAACATGTAATACATTATACATCAACTACTTATTTGGGAGCTATACCTATAACGGCTCTGAACATAGCTTCTACAAGCAGCTTTTAGTGACACAAGCTGATTTTGTATTACATAGTACAAGCAGATTTATATACCGATTAACCGCTTGTGTACTAACTGCCTATGATGGATCTGAATATAACTACTATTAGCAGCTACTTATACAGATACTACCAGCAGCTTTTTAGCAATATGAACTGATCTGATGTAAACCACAATCGGATTGATTTATAATAGATACAGCACTATTATCAACACTGAGAATATATATATGGATACACACAGCAAAAAAGACTGGCTCAAGATCACGCTGTTTATTGAATTTAAAAGGTGTCATGGATACCGGGCTGCAAGGGTTAAACACCTACCCCCCCCTACTACCTCACCCCTTTATTTGGTGACAAGTCCTTTGTCAGAGAAGAGCTGGTCTCTGACCGGACAAATCCTCCTAGGCCGGGCTCCTGGAACTCCATGTCGGTCACAAAACAGCGAGACACCAGCTAACTTTACCCCTGGTTGCTCCAATGCCCCTTTGCCCCAGAGTGCTGCTCTTTTGGGGATTTGTAGCCCCTAGGGTGGACAAGAGGTGGGGGAATAACCAGAGGGGATATACTTTGGGAACCGGGGGGTTTGGACACCCCTATCCCCATAACTTCAACGGACTGTATCTATGGTCCCCAATAACAAATTGTGCTGCTTTTTGGACTGTGGTATCTAGGGACCGAGAGCTTTAAAATGACACCCTGGAAGTGCCGCCTTCCCTGGGTACTGGGATTCTGTGGGACTGTTGCTGCTATGGAGGCGCCAGTCTGTCTGGAGGGGTGGGAATGACGGGAAAACTGTGGGATTGTCCAGTGTCTTATCAAGATGAGATTCCCACAAATAATGATATATGTTGGAATGAAAAGTTGTAATGTATATTGGTAATCTGGTAGGATTGTCTTTGCTTACACCATAGATTTAAATGCACCTAAGGGGTTAAAATTGTTCAATATGTTCTATAGCGCCACCTGGTTGCCTTAAGGTATATAAGCCTGTAATTATTTTCTGCAAGCTATAGCATGAATAAGGGATAGTATCCCGAAACGTCGCTGTGTTTTTCCTCTGATCAATAAATATAAATATTGATTTGCTGTTACCTCAACTTTTTCCTTTTTATAATTACTTTGGGCCTTGGACAGTGGCCTATAGGTGACTTGCAAAAATGTATACATTAGTATATGCTAGAGTGCTGGAACAAGTTTGTTCTTTTTTTGCTGCTATGGAGGCACCAGCCTGTCTGGAGGGGTGGGAATGGCGGGAAAACTGTAGTATTGTCCAGTGTCTTATCAGGATGAGTTGTGTGTATAAAAGATGTGTGTGTTTCTCAATAAAGGTAGTTCTTGTTTCACCTGAATGCTAGTATGTCTAGTTATTTGGGTGGGCTCCTGCTAAATCACTTCTTCTCCACTACATAGCAGCTGGTTCCAGGTTTTGGGAGATTGGTTGGTGTAACTACCCAGTCAGTTTAGCGGGTAATCCATAACATTGGTGGCAGCGGTGGGATCCTTCCATCTACCTGGAACATCCAAACCACCACCTAAAGACAGTCTCGGATGGAGACTCAAGGAAAGACTGTGGGTAACAAGAATAAGGCATCCCTCACCAGAGAGATGATGGAGGAGGACTGGTCGAATGAGGTGGCTGGTGGATCGAATAACAACCGGGGTAACAAACAACCCCATACAGCGCCCAGTACAGCGTCCACCCTGGGGTCCTCCATGTCTGATATACAACAGGAAGTGGAGTGGCGGATTGCGCTGTATGATACCCGACCAACCCAGGAGGTCATCACCAAGATCATCTCGGATGTCACCCAGCTCAAGTTAGTTGAGCTCCTCCAGTCCACGGGAGGGGGCCCGCCAGCCTTTGAGGTGCAGGCCCCCCGTCCACCCAAGTTACCACTTGGAGCTTTCCAGGTTTCCAAGTAGGAAGAGAAAGATATAGACTGCTATCTTCAAGTTTTTGAGACCCAATGCGAACTGCAGGGGGTCGCTCATGCTGATAAAGTCTCCGTCCTGATTGGCAAGTTGTCCGGACGAGCCTTGAAAGCTTTCCACTCTACCCCTGCAGAGGACCAAAGGACTATACCAAGGTAAAAAAACGCATTGTTTCTCGCTATGGGCTCATGCCAGAAGCTCACTGAAAGAAATTCAGGGAGCTGAGAAAGCAAGAGGGACAGCCTTTTACGGAGTGGACACACCAGTTCACCTGTTCGATGGACTCTTGGCTAGCCGGCTGCAAAGCCACCACTGGGGCCGAATTTGCCCAGCTTTTCTTACTGGAGCATTTCTATAATCATGTTCCAGTAGAGGTCAAAGAATGGGTCTATGACCGGCGACCCACCACAGCAGACCAAGCGGCCGTCCTGGCAGACCAGTATGCAGATGCTCTCCGCCCGGTTCACTCACGGGGATGTTTTGCCTGTGGGCACCCCAGACATATGAAGTGCCACTGACCAAATCAGGCAAAATACCCTTCTGCACCGCAGCTCAATGGGGAAGCGCTCCAACTCGGCCCTACCAAGCCTCTGCCCACTGCTTGTATGCACCAGTACTGACTGAATATCATGAATTGGCTGAAGAAGAGGTTGGTATCCTACAAGAGATTAACTGGGTGGCCCAGGATAACCGCCAGTACCATCCCCAAAATGTTTGGGTCAGTGGAAAGGAGACCAAGGGGATAAGGGACACTGGGGTCCACGAACATTACTTTCCTTAAGCCCCATCTGGCCTCTGCTTCAACCCCTACCGGAAATATCCTCGCTATTTGGGTGGCCGGAGGTGCCACTGCATGAGTCCCCACAGCAAACATCCATCTAAACTGGGGTCCTGCTAGGGAATGCCTTTGGCCTCCTTGTTTCAGCCTATCCAGGGGATACTCCCCTGGATGCCTGTCCCATGAACACCCGCTGGCAAGCCAAACATCAAGCCACCACCCCGGAGCTGGGGACCCAGGTAAGACTTACTGTCCTGACCCCAGCGGTCCTGCTCGACTCGACTCCTACCCCCTCCCCGACCAACTATCCTGGGCGTCCCCTTCCGACTTTGCACAGGAGGCCTTGAGCAATCCGTCCCTTGCCCCCTTTTGAGATGGGTAGGGACTGACGCCCAGGGCCCCGGGGAAGAATGTTTCCAATGGGAAAATGGCCTGCTGTACTGGGTCTCCCTGATGACAAGAGGGCCAGTGCCAAAGTGCCAGCTGGTGGTACCAAAAAAAAGGTAGTGGTGAGACCTGCTGCAAATAGGGCACGATGTTCCCTTGGCAGGACATTTAGGCAAATCCAGAATGCACCACTGCCTTACTCAGATCTTTTTCTGACCAAGGATCACGAAAGAAATTAGGGACTACTGTAGAACTTGCATGGTGTGCCAGAAGGTAGGAAAGACCGGGGACCATACGAAAGCCCCCCTAAACCCCCTCCCTATTATCGACGAACCCTTTAGCAGGGTCACCGTAGATATAGTGGGTCCATTACCTCGACCCAGCCCCTCCGGGAAAAAATATAGGTATCAAGAGGCAATACCTCTGGCAAATATCCAGACAGAGACAGTGGCAAATGCCTTGCTCCGGATATTTACCAAGGTAGGCTTTCCCCAAGAAATGTTCTCAGACCAGGGGACCCATTTCACAGCAGAGATTACCCAAAAGTTATGGAAACTGTGCATAATAAAAGCCCTGTACAGTGCCCTATATCACCCCCAGACCAATGGGCTTTGTGAGCAGTTTAACAGGACTCTGAAGCAGTTGCTTTGGACATTCTCAGCCACTCACAAAGACTGGGAGAGATACCTGCCGCACCTTCTATTTGCCTACAGAGAGATGCCCCAGGAATCCACCGGATTCTCACCCTTTGAGCTGCTGTATGGCCGGTACCTGGGCCACCAAGTGGGCTGCAGGAAGCAGCAACCAGAGCCGGCCAAGGTTGAGGCAGTGGCAAACTGGCCCACTCCTCAAACCATGTCTTAGCCTTCCTAGGAACAGCCGGCTATTACCGAAGGTTCATCCCCAATTATAGTACCCTCACCAGACCCCTGACTGACTTGACTTGTAAAAGACTGCCCCGACAGGTACTGTGGTCCCCAGAATGCGAAACCACATTTCAGAGCCTCAAGTCTGCCTTGATCTCTGCCCCCGTCCTGGCCGCTCCTAAACCCACCAAATGTTTTTGTGTCCAACTAGGTGACTCCATATTCGGGTTAGGAGCAGTGCTAAGCCATGTGGATGAAGGAGAACAAGACCACCCTGTAGCCTACATCAGTAGGAAGCTGTTGCCCAGGGAGGTAGGCTACGCAGGGGTGGAAAAAGAATGCCTGGCCCTGGTATGGGCCCTCAAGAAATTACAGCCATACCTCTATGGGAGGCCCTTCACTGTTCTCACCAATCACAACCCTCTGGTTTGGCTTAACAGAGTGTCGGGAGACAATGGACGGCTGCTAAGGTGGAGTTTAGCCCTGAAGCCCTTCAACTTTATCGTTCAGTACAGGCTGGGAAAAAGCAATGGGAATGCAGATGGTCTTTCCCAGCAGATTGAACTTGAATGCTCCTTGGACAGCCCCAAGGAGACCCGTATGGATCTAACCGGGTCTGCCAAACTGGAAGGGGAGAGTTTTCATGGATACCGGGCTGCAAGGGTTAAACCCCTACCCCCCTACTACCTCACACCTGTTGTTTCTCAGCTGGTTTGGGCTCCGGAGAGCAACTGCGATCTCCCAGACCTTTTGTTTCTTTTATTTGGTGATGAGTCCTTTGTCAGAGAAGAGCTGGTCTCTGACCGGACAAACCCTACTAGGCTGGCCGGGCTCCTGGAACTCCCGGTTGGCCACAGAACAGCAGGACACACTGCTAACTTTACCCCTGGTTGCTCCAGCGGCCTTTTGCCCCAGAGTGCCACTCTTTTGGGGGATGGTAGCCCCTAGGGTGGACAAGAGGTGGGGGAATTACCGGAGGGGAGTTCCTTTGGGAACAAGGGGTTTTGGACACCCTACCCCCATAACTTCAACAGACTGTATCTCCGGTCCCTTGTAAGAAATCAACGCTTTTTGGACTGTGGCATCTGGAGACAGAGAGCTATAAAATGACACCCTGGATGTGCCGCCGCTCCACCAGGATCACCCGAAGCCACTACCCCTGGGTACTGTGATTCTGTGGGACTGTGGCTGACTCTACAGATACGTCGCCGGGGGAATCAGATGGAGAAAAAGGAGAGGCGGCCGCAAGCCCAAATCTAAGTGCAAAGAAGCCTTTCAGCAGGCAACTCCGCTCCAGCCGCAGGAATTAGATCGTAAAGGTATTCAAGTTATCACACAAGATACAATAAGCAATGACATTGTACTTAACATCTCAGAATAACCACTTGCTAGAGAAGAAATTGAACTGCTAAATAAAGGACTGTCGTTTTGCCCAAAGAAAAATTGTAATTACTTTGATTTGCAAGAAGATATTTTTAGGTTTTTTCGAAACTTAAAATTGCAGACAATTAATTGGGAAGTAAAACCACTATTATTTGATGAGAGTCCGGTGATCCATTTGAAGCAGTTAGGCCATAGGAAAAAAAGCACCTTTATTACTAGCTCAGTTAATCATAGTATTGAGACATTAATTTCCTTAGTTCAGGCTGATGTTAATAAGTTACAACAGAAACAGAGAAAACAGAGTAATAAAATTAATAAATATGTCCCTGTTGAAAGAAATTTTTCTGAACAACATCTATCGGCCCTACATAGGTTACAAAAAAAACAGATATTATTTTAAAGAGGGCAGACAAGGGAGGGGCATTTGTTGTACAAGACAAAGTTCACTACATACAAGAAATAAAACAATTAGGAGATATTGTTGTGTATTAAAAGCTTTCATTTAATCCTATATTTCTGATACAAAAAGAGATAGTTAACATCATATCCAATGCTGTGAAAAATAATATTATTGGCAAAGAGGTAGTGACATTTTTGAAAGTCAAATATCCATGTACACCAGTAATTTATACATTGCCCAAAGTACATAAACGGTTAAAAAAATCCTCCCAGTCGCCCTATAGTGGCTAGTTCAAATTCAGTATTCACTAATATTTCTATTTTTCTGGATAAAATATTACGCCCATTTGTAGAGATTACTAATTCATTTATTAAAGATACAGGCGATTTTTTGTTGAAACTTAACTTTCTGGACCTAATGTCTGATAAATTTATTATGTTTACTCTTGATGTGGAAAGTCTCTATACTAACATTAAACATACCAGTGGAATAGATTCCGTTAAGGTAACCTTAGAATCCAGTAAGAGATATAATTCAGCACAAATTTGTTTTTTTCTGCAAATGCTTACAATAATCCTCTATGACAATTATTTCCTTTTTCTGGACGATTTCTTCCTTCAGCTCCAACGTCGCCCCCAATTACGCCAATATTTTTATGAACCTATATGAAGAAAGGTATGTGTTTTCTAATGATTTATTCATTCGGTATGGTGCCACATGGTGGCGCTATATCAACGATATTTTTGGCGTATGGTGGGGCGACGTTGGAACCCTACAAAATTTGTTAATGATTTGAATGGAGCAACAAGAAATATAAAGTTTAAACTTTCTTGGAGCAAAGAATTTATTGATTTTCTTGATGTCAGGGTTATAAAGAAAGGCAATTCTTTTGTAACTGATTTAAAAAAGATACTGACCGTAACAGTTTGTTGCGATATGAGAGTGCTCACCCCCCCCCATCACTTATTAAAAGTCTCTCCTATAGTCAGCTATTAAGAGTAAGGAAAATAGTTTCAGATGAAAGTCAGCTAAATTTAAGACTAGAAGAAATGGAGGCTAGGTTTAAAGAAAGGGGGTACCCAGATGCACTCATTCAGGAAGAAATCAGTAAAGTAAAATCTATCCCTAGAAATAATATATTGAAATGTAATTATCAGGTACCTATTAAGAACAAGGAAAAGGATAGGCTAATGTTTGTAACTGAATATAATTACCAAAGTAAAGAAATTCAGCGGATTATTAGGAAGCATTGGGGTATATTGACAGAATGTAATCCAAATATAATGGTGTTTAAAAAATACCCGATGCCTGCTTATAGAAGAAGCCCTAATATACAGGCTAAACTAATTAAAGCTAATATTGGGTCTAGTGTTAAAAAGAAAGATGGGGGGGCGGAGCCAGCTGTGGTGCCGAGTAGACGCAGGGTTTGAGAGCTCCTACTCGAATAATATAATAAAGTGCTTTAACTAGCTCCAAAATACACCAATTGGATAAACATTTTGATGTGAAGTATCCCTAACCACATCTTGAACATATCTAAGCTTTTCGCACCCGAACTTTAACAGCAGTTTATGAAGAGGCGCGAACGCCGCCATTGAAACAGCCCTGTGTCGGGCATTGCTATCCATGTGAGGGTAAAAGGCCAAACAACATTCCTATCACTGTCGGACTCTTGCCAAGTTAGGATGGAAGGATTTTATGACACTATTGCGCTACTAATAGTGGAATTAGAGCATAAGGCAGACAGGGGATTTGATGATCTCATCGCCACTGCAAGAAACTGCTGTGCAGAGATTCCCGCTGACATCTTTGGTTGTCAGGGGGCTAATCCAACAGCAGAGCATCCAGACCCAGATCAGCTCTTAGCATCGCACTAAGAGGTTTCTCACATGCCCTGCTCAATTTCGGATCTACAACCTACAGGCACTATTATGGAAGCTCCTGTTCGGAATGGTCTGCTGGCACTGACACCGACAGATTTAACTACTCCTGAAGTGAGGTTAATGTTGCTACAGCCCTCCTGTGTGGCACCTGGCTGCGGGAGTGCGGCCGACTCCCGTGTCAGGGTTTTAGTTTGTGTCAGCGGTTCCTACCTTTGTGGAGGAGGTTCTTGGTCGGAGGTGAGAGGAGGGGGTCTCCCAGTGGCTCCGGCGGATGCTTCTGACTGCGGGGCCAATTTTGTTTGGAACAGCCCTTCCAACATATTTGAAGCCACAGTACGGTGGGAATTTGCAAGAGCTCAGGCACTGGATATGTCATTCTACCTAATGCTGATTCTGAGAGACCTTCTGTGTCAGACCCACGAGTTGCGGTTACCCCTGACAGGTTACTTGTGTGGCCAGAAGCTGCAAGCAGTTGACATGTCTCCTTCCCACACCACTAAAGCTGGAGTCGGGTAGATATATGCTGAATATGTCTCTACATATCGAAATGCTCCGTTCCCATGAAACTTTAAACTTGACTTTTCGCACTGCTAGCAGAGCTTCTATCAGTTTGATTGATTTTTTCAGTACTCTTGACTTGTTATTTGTTGTACTAGTTTGATGTTATCAACTATTTGATATGTATACTTGCTGCCGTGTTCTAGCTCTCAGGTTGCATATGCTTTCTCCCCTATGCTAATATTTACACGTAATTTATAAGCAGATTGTGATTTATGTTTTTAGATAAGTTAAGAGGCAACAATTGTTATCCAGTGAGGGTACATATATTTTCTATTACAGTCGTAAGGAGGTATATCTAATTTTTGCATCATTTTGAGCTTTGCAATGTTAAGACATGAGTCCTCGTCTTCCCCTAGCCGGCAGGGGGGGCTGTGTGAGTCAATGGTAATGGATGCTAGATTAGACTGTTTGCAAGTCTGATGTTATACCAATTCTCACTCCGGTGTGGTTATACTTGCAGAGAGGTTCTGGATGACGGTATAACATATGCATCTTTATACATTTGTGATCTGGAACTTGCTTATTTGTAAATATTGTAGTTGCTCTTATCTTTGTGAATACTAGTGAACAATTTTGACATTAGTTAATCTCCCTTATGTACCTGAGCATATTCCCTAGTAAAATACTATGTTTTGCGAATGGGGTTATTGCGGCAGTCAGCTCATGTAAACACCGCTCCTAGTTAAGCTCTACTATAAGCTCTGTTGTTTGTTATCCTTATTTCTATTTTGCTCTATTTATATTATATATGCCTCAAATGTTTCAAACACATGTTACACTATATGTTGTTCCAGAGACTAGGCACATATGTTGCACTAAAACATAGACGTATAGCTAGGATAACCTTTAATATCCTAATTCTTGTTGTGGTGTCACATAGCCTGTCCCCGCTGGGGGTCCCAGCATGTATATAGCTGCAATACTCTACAAACCCTAATATTGCAGGTTTGTAGTTTCAGACACAGTATCACCTCATTATTAGAGCACATCATTTATGTAGGTCGGGCTCCCCTCCTCCCTTTCACGCCGGAACTTGTAGCCTGCGGATCATATCCCTACTCCCTTTTCCCTCATTGCCTATAGTTGGCATCTCCCCAGGAGAGGAGCTCATTCAGAAGCCCCCTATATCTCGTCTTATATAATATCTTATATCATATGTCTTATATCTCATATTGAATACATCCTAATATCCCCCCTTGAAAATAACTGCTCCCGGATGTAATCTTATTCATTCTATACACAAAAGCCCAGGGAATTTTATCAGGTCTCTATTTAAGGATACTGATAGAGTACAGCTATAATGATAACAGCCTGGGAAACTTGTTAGCTCTAATATAACTTTTGGCTCCGCCCTCCATCCTCTCCTTTATATATTGTGTCACGCAGTTCTCATGTTATTGTCTTACAGTCGTATACTTTATGATTGTGACCTAAAATCTCTCCTGTGTAAGATATGTTCCCCACCCCTCATCAGACACTTCACTGCCGTGCTCACGGCATGGAGGAATTTATCCCGTTGTTTGTGTACAAGTTGGAGTAGGCTAAAGGACATTGCATACAGGCACCAGTAATATGAACAGTTACAAATTACCCTAATGACGGCTCTGAGCCTGATGTTTAGAGGGTCTTGAGCTACTACCCACTAATACTCTTGCTCTCCGTATTACCCCACAAGGACATCCAGCTACGGTTCCAGTTAGCTGATATTAGAGCACAAACTGCATCAGGGTGTTACTAAATATTAAAGTCTTGTAATATATAATATATACTAGCAGCACCACTGTTGGATACTACCTTTAACTATTTAAATAGCATGATTGCATGTATATCTACTCCTCATTGTGTTATGCTTCCTGTATCTGGCTATCTTAGAATAGAAAAGGTTAATAGTCCTTTTAGATATAACCAAAGTATTTTTCGGATATTGCTGTTTGCTCCTTTTCTTAAGTAAAGGTACAGAGTAGTGTAGATTTTCTGTGAGCCTATGTAGGTAATGTTCAGGTTTGCTGATTATATATACGGAGCTGGATACAGATTAATACCTGTTCAGTTGCGTTATTTTTGTATTATGTTGATCTATCAAACATGCTCCCCCAGACAACACCTACACGTTCTGCTTCACTGTTTATTTGCTTAACCTCTAAGTTGTTAGGAGGTTCTCATGATTATCAAAAAGAGACTTTAGTTATTCCTACCTCCCCATTATTTGACTTACTGTCACTGTATAAATATGTTATCATTGTGATGAGGAAATCATGATTATTCTCCTATGTTTTGATATCTAGCAAACCTGTTAGTATCTATACTATCTATTGCTCTAATTTGCATAACAACTGACTCACCAACAAGCTACAGCTACAGATAATGAACGTCAGCTTTCCTCGCCATATGCATTATCAGTGGATCCTATTTCACTAATTCTATATCACCCACTCTATCTAGTCACATGTACCACCATAATATTAGTCTATAGCATTCTCAATAGTAATCTGGGGTCACGCAAAAGCGAGACTCTATCACTATATATACCCCAAAGCATGTCATTACTTATAATCTCTAGTCAAATATACTTTGGCCTTGCATGATTATATAATTTTTATGGTTTTTCCCCTGCATTTCATGGGAGGAAATTAGTATTTTAAATTGATCAATGTTGAAGCCTCTCAGTTAAGACAGTTTGGTAATATGTATATAGCATAATTTAATATATCATTATATTGGGCCCCTCTCCTTCCTTTCCCGCCGGTACTGATTGCCTGCGGGTCATACCCCTTCTCCTTTTTCCCGCATTGTCTATAGCTGACACTTCCCCAGGAGAGGGGCTCACCCAATATAACTTATGGCTCCGCCCTCACCTTTAGCTACTGTCCACCCTTATTTTAGGTGGACAAATAAGCGGTATTTACCCGCTAATTATATCGTTCTGTTATAAGTTGCTCTTAGCCTTCTGTCTACAAAGAAAATGAGGCACTTTGCTCTCCACTTACGTGCATCTAGTAGGAGCAACTTGTTATGACTCCCTATAATTTGTACATTTTCAGATAATAAATACACCTATTTTATAATTAACATATAACTCTATAAGAAGTATAAGTTTTTCGGCTGTTTAAATTCTATCACTCTCATATGCGTTTATATAGGAAACAAAAGGAAAAAAGAGGTAATGCTTGATTATATGTATTTGATTTTGTACTTGCATACAATGTCCTCTATATTCATTATGTTCTTTTGGTGAGATACTCATATAATATCTGAATTAAGATTTCTTTATTCTCTTATATGTAAAGGTTTCATTGTCCAGTGGATAAACAATGTCTTGTATGCAAAATTTACCAAAGTGATGCAAAATGTATATTATGTTCATGTTCTTTCTTTTTCTTATATTGCCTCAATAAAAATTTTTGATTAAAAAAAAAAAAAGAAAGATGGGTATATAGGGTCTAAAAATTTGGGCTGTTACCCATGTCTAAGCTGTTCTTGTTGCACAAATTTAACTAAAGGTCCGATGTTTTTGCATCCCCACACAGGTAAAAAATATTTTATTAAAGGATACTACACATGTCTAACTACATACATTATTTATATGGTTAAGTGTCCATGTGGGGGGGGGGGGGGTTATATTGGTGAATCTACCAGGAGTGCCAAGGACCGCATTATAGAACATAAGAGCAACATACGGACAGGTAATTTAAAAGCCCCCCTGTCTAGTCATTTCTTAAGTCATGGTCATTCCATTAGCCAACTTAAGTTTCAGATCATTGATCATGTTACACTACCCCGTAGAGGAGGGGATAAAGAGTTGTTATTAAAACAACGTGAGCCATATTGGATTTATGAATTGGGGACAATGGAGCCCAAAGGTTTAAATAGATAATGGGAACTTACAGTTTTCTTGTAAAGAATGTTTAAAGTGTTACATTTTTTGTGTAAGGAATGAGCAATGTGTTATATTTTATATGATATTAGATTCCCACAACTAATGATATATGTTGGAATGAAGTTGTAATGTATATTGGTAATCTGGTAGGATTGTCTTTGCTTACATCATAGATTTAAATGCACCTAAGGGGTTAAAATGGTTGAATATGTTCTATAGCGCCACCTGGTGGCCTTAAGGTATATAAGCCTGTAATTATTTTCGGCAAGCTATAGCATGAATAAGGGATAGTATCCCGAAACGTCGCTGTGTTTTTCCTCTGATCAATAAATACAAATATTGATTTGCTGTTACTTCAGCTTTTTTCTTTTTATAATTACTTTGGGCCTTGGACAGTGGCCTATAGGTGACTTGCAAAAAATTATACATTAGTATATGCTAGAGTGCTGGAACAAGTTTGTTCTTTTTTTGCTGCTATGGAGGCGCCAGCCTGTCTGGAGGGGTGGGAATGGTGGGAAAACTGTGGTATTTTCCAGTGTCTTATCAGGATGAGTTGTGTGTATAAAAGATGTGTGTGTTTCTCAATAAAGGTAGTTCTTGTTTCACCTGAATGCTAGTATGTCTAGTTATTTGGGTGGGCTCCTGCTAAATCACTTCTTCTCCGCTACATAGCGGCTGGTTCCAGGTGTTGGGAGATCGGTTGGTGGAGCTACCCAATCGGGGTAGCCGGTAATCCGTCACAAAAGGCTAACACTTACGTGGGCAAAACATACTCAGAAAAAAGTCTAAAAACAAGAAAAAGACTAAGCGATGCACATCCCACACATAGGACGCATTGCGGGTTAGCCCCGTATTGACAACTGCTATGTGTGGGATGTGCATCGCTTAGTCTTTTTCTTGCTTTTAGACTTTTTTTTCTAATTATGTTTGGCCGACGTAAGTGTTAGCCTTTTAAATTCTATAAACAGCGTGATTTTTGAGCCAGTCTGGTGCCTACTTTTTTGCTGTATGTATCAATTTGGATTGCAACTGGGCTCTCACGCTCAACACCAGTACCAGATTACCCACCCCTCACCCGGGAAGTTCTTTGGGACACCCACGCTGGAAGGCTGCTACAGGGAAAAGAACGGTTAAAAGGACATGAAACCCAAATTTTTTTTTTCGTGATTTAGAAAGAGTATGCAATTTTAAACAACTTTCTAATTTACTTCTATTATCTAATTTGCTTCATTCTCTTGACATACTTTGCTGAAAAGCATATCTAGATAGGCTCAGTAGCTGCTGATTGGTTGCTGCACATAGATGCCTCGTGTGATTGGCTCCCCCATATGCATTGCTATTTCTTCAATAAAGGATATCTAAAGAATGAAGCAAATTAGATAATAGAAGTAAATTGGAATGTTGTTTAAAATTGTATTTTCTACTTGAATCATGAAAGAAAAATTTTGGGTTTAGTGTCCCTTTAAGGAGACGAGGTGCCGCAGCACCAGCCTTTTGGCTCCGTAGTGAGCTGAATCTTATCATAGGACCTTATTGTAAGTGTTTCCTATTTTTCTCCTCTTATATGCAATATGCTTTGATTTTCCCAGTTTATACCTGTATGCACTTGATGGTGTCGCCTCAAGTATTGGTACTTTAGATTTGAATACTTCCCGCTAGTGCTGTTCAGCTATCATTGTATATTTGAATATATATATGGAAGCTGTACAGGGTGAAATTCTGAGGATTTCCAATATATACTATTCTATACATATTAAAGCATTTTGCTACAGGGATCATTGACCTGAATAGGATTAAACTTGAATTATTATCGGTTATTTGTAGAGCGCCAACAGATTCTGCAGCGCTATAAACAAAGGGGGAGTACAACAAAACAATTATAGGGTAGAGGGCCCTGCCAAGAGTTGCACTGTTGTAGTCAGCTCTTAAGGTGATCTACAAACAGCTGGACTTTTAGGCATACATGCTAAGAGGGTTCAGGGGATTGCAGTGGAGGAGAGGAACTGGTATTAGGAAAGGTTAGCGTAGGTTGTATGCATCCCTGAACAGTAGAGTCTTTAGGGAGCACTTGAAGCTTTTAAAACTAGAAGAAAGTCTTGTGGAGTGAGGCAGAGAGTTCCACAAGATGGGAGCCAGTCTGGAGAAGTCCTGTAAACGGGAGTGTGATGAGGTGACAAGAGAGGAGGAGAGTAGGAGGTCATGAGCAGAGCGAAGGGGACGGGAGGGAGAGTATCTGGAGACAAGGTCTGAGATGTAGGGGGGAGCAGTGCAGTTGAGGGCTTTGTATGTAAGAGTGAGAGTTTTGTGTTTGATCCTAGAGGCAAGAGGAAGCCAGTGAAGGGATTGGCAGAGAGGCGCAGCAGATGAAGAGCGACGTGTAAGGAAGATGAGTCTGGCAGAGGCATTCATTATGGATTGTAAAGGAGCTAGGTGGCAGGTGGGGAGACCAGAGAGGACAGAGTTGCAGTAGTCAAGACGGGAAAGAATGAGAGAGTGGATTAAAATCTTAGTTGTGTCTTGTGTAAGGAAGTGTCTAATTTTAGAGATGTTTTTTAAGGTGGAAGCGGCAGGCTGTAGCCAAGGACTGAATGTGAGGTGTGAAGGAAAGATCTGAGTCAAATGTGACCCCGAGACATCGGGCATGCGGGGTAGGGGTAATGATGGAGTTGTCGACAGTTATAGAGATATTGGGGGTGGAGATTTTGGAAGAAGGGGGGAAAATGAGGAGCTCAGTTTTGGAGAGATTTAGCTTGAGGTAGTGAGAGGACATCCAGGAAGAGATGTGAGAAAGACAGTTAGTGACACGGGTTAGCAAGGAAGGAGATAGTTCTGGTGCAGAGAAGTAGATTTGGGTGTCATCGGCATACAAATGATATTGGAAACCGTGGGACTTAATAAGGGAACCTAGTGATGACGTATAGATTGAGAAGAGAAGGGGACCGAGGACAGAGCCTTGCGGTACTCCGACAGAAAGTGGTGACGGGGCAGAGGAGGCCCCAGAGAAGGCTACACTGAAGGTACGGTTTGACAGGTAGGAAGAGAGCCACGAAAGGGCTGTGTCACAGATGCTGAAGGATTGGAGGGTTTGGAGCAAAAGATGGTGGTCGACAGTGTCAAAGGCTGCGGACAGATCAAGGAGGATAAGCAGAGAGAAGTGGCCTTTTTATTTAGCTGTAAGTAGGTCGTTGGTGACCTTAACAATAGCTGTCTCTGTGGAGTGATAGGGACGAAATCCAGATTGCAGCGGGTCAAGAAGGAAATGTAAGGAAATGGGATAGGCGTGCATATACTAGTTTTTCGAGAAGCTTTGAAGCAAGAGAGAGGAGGGAAATTGGGCGGTAGTTGGATGGGGAGGTAGGATCAATGGAAGGTTTTTTGAGGATAGGTGTGACCAGTGCATGTTTCATTGATGAGGGAAATGTACCAGTGCTGAGGGAGAGGTTGAAAATGTGTGTTAGTATAGGGGTAAGGGTAGCAGAGAGAGAGAGGGGAGCAGCTGTGAGGGGATAGGGTCAAGGGGACAGGTAGTGAGGTGAGAGCGGAGTATAAGTGCTGAAACTTCGTCCTCAGTAACAGGGGAGAATAAACTAAGTTTCAGGTTATGAGGGTTGTGGTTCAGTGAGAGTATTTGAGGGGGGAGAGAATGGAATTGTGTTGAGAGCTGATTTCATGTCTGATGGAATCAATTTTGTTAATGAAGTGACTGGCAAAGTCTTGAGCTGACAGAGAAGTTGTATTAGGAAGTGGGGGAGGGTGGAGGAGAGTATTGAAAGTGGAGAACAGACGTTTTGGTCTGAAGAAAGATTAGAGATAAGAGTAGAGAAGTAGTGTTGCTTGTGGAGATTAAGGGCAGAGTAGTAGGAGTTCAAGATGAATTTGTAATGAAGAAAATCAGCTGAACTCCGTGATTTTCTAAAATGCCGTTCAGCAGTACAGGAACATCTGCGTAGGTACCGTGTCAGAGGAGTATGCCAGGACTGGGGATGAGTGTGTGATTTCCTAGCAGTGGTAAGAGGGGCGAGATTGTCAAGGACGGATATAAGGGTGGAATTATAGTGGCAGATAGATTGTTCAGGGCAGGAAAAGGAGGAGAAGGATGAGAGGAGCGGTTGAAGGGAATTAGCAAGTTGTTGCTGATCTAAAGACCTAATGCTTCTGTGAAGTTTGGTGTGAGGAGTAGAAGGTGGGAGAGTTGTAGGAAGGGATGATATGTTGCAGGTAAGGAGATGGTGGTCAGAAAGAGGAAAAGGGGAGTTTGAGAAGTTTGAGAGAGTGCATCGATAGCTAAAGATCAGGTCAAGGGAGCGACCGTCTTTGTGAGTGGGAGAATCAGTCCAATGTGACAGACCGAAAGAGGAAGTGAGTTGCAGAAGTTGTTTAGCAGATGAGGCAGTGGGATTGTTAAGGGGGATGTTGAAGTCGCCAAGAATGAGGGCAGGGGTGTCTGAGGAAAGGAATTAAGGAAGCCAGACAGCAAAGTGATCTAAAAATTGAGTTGGGGAGCCAGGGGGGCGGTATATGACTGCAACACGTATAGAGATGGGAGAGAATAACCGAATCATGTGTGCTTCAAATGAAGAAAATGTGAGTGAAGAGAAGGGCTGTATTTGTTGGAAGGTGCAACGAGAGGAAAGTAAAATACCGACACCACCTCCTTGTCTATTGCCAGACCTAGGAGTGTGGCTGAAATGGAGACCCCCATGTGACAGTGCAGCAGTGGATGCTGTGTCTGATGTAGAGAGCTAGGTTTCTGTAAGAGCCAGAAGGTTAAGAGAGTGGGAGATAAAGAGATCATGGATAGAAGTTAGCTTGTTGCAAACAGAGCGAGAGTTCCAGAGTGCACAAGTGAAGGGGGAGGGGTTTTTAGATGTAAGAGGAATGCGATTAAGGTTACCAGAGTTTAGTTTATGAAGTCTATTGAAAGGCACACAAGGATGTGAAAGGTTAGGAGGTTGTGAGGGACCAGGATTAGGGGAGATGTCGCCAGCAGCTAGTATGAGCAAGAGGGAGAGTGACATGAGATGAGAAGCAGATTTGCAGTAATGAGACTGTTGCAGGGGGGGGGAGAGAGTATTTAGGAATAAGTAGAGTTCATGAGTACAGTAGAAAAAAGGAATATGAAGATATTGAGCATTATTCTGAAAGTGGGAACCAAGTAAACACATAAGACACAGTGTTACAGCAGCACTTGCAAAAGGATACAATGAGATACATAAAACATAGTAATACAAGAGTACTTGCCTTGAATTTACTCAAACCATCCCTATATTAAAGGGACAGTCTAGGCCAAAATAAACTTTCATGATTCAGATAGAGCATGTAATTTTAAACAGTTTTCCAATTTACTTTTATGACCAATTTTGCTTTGTTTTCTTGGTATTCTTAGTTGAAAGCTTAACCTAGGAGGTTCATATGCTAATTTCTTAGACCTTGAAGGCCACCTCTTTTCAGAATGCATTTTAACAGTTTTTCACCACTAGAGGGTGTTAGTTCACGTATTTCATATAGATAACACTGTGCTCGTGCACGTGAAGTTATCTGGGAGCAGGCACTGATTGGCTAGACTGCAAGTCTGTCAAAAGAACTGAAATAAAGGGGCAGTTTGCAGAGGCTTAGATACAATATAATCACAGAGGTTAAAAGTATATTATTATAACTGTGTTGGTTATGCAAAACTGGGGAATGGGTAATAAAGGGATTATCTATCTTTTAAAACAATAAAAATTCTGGTGTAGACTGTCCCTTTAAGGGAAATTTCCAACAGAAAGTTACATACTGTATTAGTTTAAATTACCATTTTTATCAACAATTGCTTAATCTGGGCAGTTTGCCGCATAGGCTTATTACAAATGTTGAATGTTGCAATTTCAATTGATACATATAAAACTAGAGGACTAACTCCACACGTGTATAATTATAACACACATTTTATCTACTATATTTAATATCTGTATGAATGGTAATCATTAGTATTACCGGCATATACAGTATGTGCATTATAACATTGGTCATATTCATCATTACCTTATTGAATCTGTAATACTGTTATCACTATAGTGCTATGAGATTTTAATGTGGGTCATTATACTATGACAACCGGAGTCTGTAGACCTCAATACTATCATGGAATCGCCATATTACCAGTAATTCTAGAAGTGATTTATTTTGACACACATATTACATATTTTCTAGTGTGGTATTTAGTTGCATTATATTAGAATATTTTTACTTACTAGTGGTATCGCATCTTTCGCTGCAATTATAATCTTGTGGATCACACAGATAAATAATCTGAGCCCATACCGTATTATATTTGGAACCACAAAACCCCATTGATATGCATACTTTCTTCTCGTATTTTATTCTACACTTGTCCCATTTTTAATGTATCAATAAAAGTTATGTTTTATGTATACCAGTCAATTTCTGCTTCTTTTCTTGTCTCGGCACAGAGTGCTATATTTGCATTTTGTGGAAATTATCTTTCTCTCTCCACACTCGAGTTGTATTTAATTCAATACAAAGCACCAACCCCAAATATAGACAATTATTGGTATCAAATCAATAATAACTTTTACTTTCACATTTTTATAATTGGAGGATTGCCTTTCATAGCATCATTGTTTTTTTGTCTACCTAAAAAGTGAGAAAGTTGTCATTTGTGTTAATTTATAGAAGCTATTACAAAAAGCTAGTAGTATTTTGGGTCCCTCGGGTGGAGTATTTGGAGAGCAGGGTGGACCAGTGCTCTACTCCACATTTTATATGCAACACACCAGGGGCAAGATCAAACCCCCTATATCCACCATTCCCCACATCACAACTACTATTAAAAGTATTAACCCCTAATCGGCCAACCCCCACATCGCAAAGTACCTAATAAAGTGATTAACCCCTAATCCACCATCCACCCACAATGCAAAGTACCTAATAATCACCAAGATTACAAGTTGTTCGCTAAACCTGGTGCTTAAATAACGCTAAAAACTTAGCTATACCGCACTTTCCAAAGCTCTGCCATTACCAGTTACACAAAAACCTTCTTGTGTTGTGCGTTATGGTGCGTTAAGCTCCATACTGTACAAAAGTCAAGGCCTGACTTTACGTGCTCATGCACGTATTCCCCCATAGACATCAATAGAGAGAAAGTGTTAGAAAAAAACAACCTGTGATTGCAGAATGGCGATCACTATAACGCAATCCCCACTGATGTCTGTGGGGAAAAGAAAGTTATGTAAAAACC